>NW_026267201.1:286014-289853 GCF_000697945.3 Frankliniella occidentalis
AGAGAGAGAAAGGGGCAGTACCGGAGAACGGACCCAGCATATCTTTCTATTTACAACTTGATTCTCCTCGTCCTCGCCTCCCTCGTCACACACGCTCTCTTGACTTTCGGGGCGTTTAAGTTCCCGGGCTTGTCGGACGTACCCGGATCGGCGGTCGGGTCGCGCCCTTCACTCGCAGCACGCAGCAGGAGGGTAAATTGTGCCGCCTACATTTCCAGAAAAAACCTTCTGTGGGAAGGCAATTTCACGGATCAACAATATTCATACGGACAAATATTTTAAAAGATTAAAACTGGCCGACGGAGGTCCTGAAAACTTGACTCACGGAGCGGACATGGGAAAGAGTTACTGGAACGTACATGAACTCCTTTCTTTCCTTTCTACGCGTTTCCCCCGGCGCCGTGTGTTTAAGCCGACTAAGAAAACAGAACCCCCTTTTCCTTCCCCCCTTCCCCCCTCCGGTGTCCCTCGTGGCACCGACGTGCGCATGGCACTGCCATGGGGACGACGGAGGTGAATGACAATGAGGTACCCGGGAGGACCTCTTCTCTTCTTTTTCTTTTTTTTTTTTTTTTGCTGCTAGGAAATGGAATGGTATGGTACGACAACACAGCAGTATGGAAATTCCCCCTCCCCCTTCCCCCATTTCCTCATTGCTCCGAGGAGCCCGCCGTAAAAACAACTGCAGTGGTTTAGTTTGTGGCGCGCTAACCAATTTATATACGCCTCACCCCCAGTCCGGTGGGGGGAGGGGGGGGGGGGGGGGACTCTGGTTTCCTGTCGATTTTGAAAAGAGTACCTGCGTGGTACACCTGCGCGTACGGCAGAGGCAAAGAGACACCATGCAAGTCTGAAAGCAAACGGTGTCGGGAAAGAAGATTGCGACCGAAAAAGAATCTTAAACCTCTTAAACGGTCCCACCACGCGGAAAATACCAGTTCTTGAGAAAACGTCGCGGACAAGTGGCTCAAAACTGAGGTAAATTAGAGCGGCGAAAAAACGAGGCCACCGCATCTTTTGCGAAACACACACACACACATACTCATACACACTCGTGTTACACACTCACTACTGCTTCGGGTATCTCGGCCAGCTCCCTGCCCATGCAGCGCTGCCGGCTCGTGTAGACGACCTCCACGGTGACGTCCGGCCGCTGCCTAGAACCTTCAGCCGCCGGCTTGTCTGCCGCTATACTGCACTCGCTGCAGCAGCTCTATGCAGTGAGAGGACGAGGATGATGATGCACGTGGACCGCCCGGGGCGCAAGGCAGGGGGGGGGCATTGTTGTCTAGCAGCATGCACTGGTTTGCAGCACCGGGGCGTCCTCGCCGGCCTCACCTGCCGCCCCCGGGGACCGCCAACGGCGGAGTCATCCAGAGGCACGCGTGTACGTGAATAGCGCAGCGGGGAGGCACTCACTCGAGGACCCCGTCGAGGCCGCAGGCGGGGCGGGACCGACCCCCAGGAAGACCGCGATCCGAAATGTGCAGCGCCGCGCGCGCCTGCCCCGCTGCAACTCGCTGCTCGCGGTAGCGTCCGGCCGGGCGGGGCGAGGGGGCCCGGCCCACTGAGCATGGAGCATCAGACAGCGATGGGTAGTCAAGGTCGACGATGACGGAGCTTCCCGCAAAAGAGGAGGAGCAAGGAGCAGCCCGAGGTCTGGGGCCCGGGGCGCCGGGTCCACAGGGGGCACGGCACGGCGGAGGAGCGGTGGAGGAGCGGCGGAGGCGCTGCCTGCAACATGCAACGGGGGACGGGGCATGGGCGTCGCTAAACACAAACTGGAAGGGTTTCTTGCGGAAGAGGCGTAGAGGAACAAGCCTCTCTGTCTCTCTCTTTCTCTGTTTTTCTCTGTCTCCGCTAGCTCTACGTTCTTTGCCTGTACCCTCGCCTATGGCGGACTTCCTGTCCTACCCTCTGCCGTATCCTTGCGTCTGTTGGTTCTGTGTACGGCGAGTACACTGATAAAAGATTGCAAAGAGATTTGGCAAATTTCTAAGCATACTAATGAAGCTACAGTGGTCAGCAAAACTTCTTTTTTTTTTCTGACTGAGCACGCGAAAGGGGAAGAGAGAGGGGAGCGTAGAAGAATGCCAATCCGACACCAATGCAAAATGCAAGCCACGTGCATCCTTCACATCGCATTTCACTTCGGCTGCTGCTACAAACCGTCTGGGCGCTCGCACACACACACACACACACAAACATTTACGCAGGCGCACGACGGGTGCAACAACGGTGCAGTGCACCACGACTTTGTTGCCCGGAGGGTCCAAGCCAGTCGCGGCATACCTTGGCGCGCAGCCCGGGCCCGGAACGCGCGCTAATATTTGATTTTGCAGAAGCGTCAAGGATGCGGAGACAAATTCCTGGGGCTGGTGGTGCTGAGAAAGCCGAGTCCTTACCTGGTATGTGATCCGGGGACTTGGCGAATGCGGGCGCATCCGGGTGGACCCTCTTCGTCGTCATCCTCCTCCTTCTCCACCTCACCGGCAACGGCATATGACGGCGTCCTTCGTCCTCGGGGAGGTCTCCGTCGACACGCGGCTCGCCGCACGACCTGCGGTCGCGACAGCCCACCGACCAACTATGCACGCCGCTCGGAGACACGCTCGTTGTCTATCAGCACTTACGCCCCCTCCGCTCCCCCATACCCCTACCTCTCCGCTGTCCCCGCGCTGTCTTCTCCGGTGCCGCCTCGGCGGCTCTGCCTTTGGTCCCGGCGAGGGGGAGGGGGGTGGCGGGGCAGGTAAATGAAGGAGGTGCCCCCTCCTCCACCCTCCCCGACCCCCTCCCGACCGGAGCCCCGCCTTGGCCCCGTGGCCCCCGCGCACCGCACGCCGCACCGCGCCATGTCACGCCACGCCGCGCCACGCCACGCGCGCCCAGGCAGGCACAGGTGCCTATGCCCCCCTCCCCGCCAACTCCACCACTGGACTGGAGGTGGCTCCCCTGGCTGACCCCCTTGAGGGGAAGGGGGGAACATGCGTAGGGCACTACAGGGCAGGGCCCCGAAATGCGTACCGTTGGAAGGAACCCGCCGCCCCGCCCCGCCCCGCCCCACCACAGCAATAGAATTTGGCCGCGTCGCGCGCCGTGGAGACATGCACCGTGGCGGGGCGGGGCTGGGCGCCTGGACCCCGAGGGTCACGGGCACATGGCGGCGACATACCACTCACCCTTACGGAGGTGTACGCAACGCCTTCTCACCTCCGTGACACAGATTTTTCTTTTTTTTTCAGCATACTGCTATACACTAGGGAAAGAATTGTCGACCTCTTCGCGTGCGGCTCGTGCGCCAGCCAAGCGGTGTGCGTCGCCACGTCGGATTTAAAATGAACCACTTATTGGTCCATGAGGTCGTTGGTCATTGTCGAGTCGCTCGCTGCTCCAGCTCCAGCAGATGGGTGGAGCCCCGGCGGAGCCCCTGCAGCGGCGAGGGTAGGCCACCCCACGCGGCATCTGCGTGCAGCGGGTCTGCCTACCCAAAGGGGCTCCAGCAAGAGAGGTTGCGGCGGCACGCGCATCATCTCGCATTTATTAAAGTGATCGGTGAAAAAAATACCAATAAGTCATCGGAATAAATTTTTTTTGCGCGATGAATACCTTTTTAGGCCGATGTGGGCCCTCGGCAGCGGCAGGGGACGAACGGTACCGGCCGGCGGCTCGCGGACAGAGAGAAAGACAGACTCTGCTCCGAGCAATAAAGCGAGAGATGCATGCATGCGCTGCATTAGCGCTACCGCATCTCATTTCTAGATGGCGGTCGAGCCGCTAAAGAGGCCCATTTCCATGGCATACAAGAGTAAGCAGAGCAGGGCCTCCGAGCGCCCCCCCCC
>NW_026267201.1:289903-298034 GCF_000697945.3 Frankliniella occidentalis
AGTCCCTGGGCCTCGGGGCGCCGGCGGGTAGTAAACGACCGAAATGTATGATGAGAAAGTTTAGTCGATCAGAAGGGTGTTGCTGGGCCGCGCGGCAATGATAGCCGGTAGCCAGACACGGCTCCCGCCTCGGCGCGCGCGCCCCCATGGCCGCCGTGGCCACTTGTCAGCTGTTGCCGAAACGTTTACGGCCTGACCAAACAGTGAAAGTGGTCGTTGTCGTCGTCGACGTCGCCGTCGAGGTGGCGGTGGTGGTGGCGGTGCTGGCCGTGCCGGCTGGCCGCCGCGCCCCCAGCAGCAGCCACCGCCGCCAACAACAGGCGCACGCCGCCGGGCGCACGGGTGTGTGCGCTGTGAAAAATGTAGTACATATTACAATATTGTAATCTGCACCATTATTGGCCACCCCGTGCGGGCCCTATGTTCCCCTTCCCCACGTCGTGCGAAAACTACGACATGGCCAGTTTCAGTAGTGGGCCATCCCATCGGGGCCGGGCCGGGGGCCGCGGGCCGCGCTGTTCAGCATGGGGGCGGGCGGCGGCGACGCGGGGGGGATTCTCTCGGCATTCACTTGCAAATGATGTCCCTCTATTTTTCTCTCCCCCGCCCCGCCCCGCCCTGCCTCTCTCCCGGGCCCCTCTCCCGGGCCCCTTCTCTCCACAGTGGCCCGCAATGAGGTGGAAATATTGGTGGGCAGACTTCGGAGCAAACTTTGCCGGGGCGTCTGGTCGCGGCGCTGGGCGGCGCTGGGCGGCGCTGGGCGGCCCGGATCGGCTCCCCCATCGCGGTGCGGTGCCCATGGGCGCCGGCGGCGGCGGCCAGATTTCGGAGGTCAATAAAACCTTCAGTGCAAGAGGGAGCGAGGAGGAGGGTGGGACGAGAAGAGTGAGAGATGAAGGGAAGGAGGGAGGGAGGGAGGGAGGGGAAAGGAAAGAAGGGGAGGGAATATTGTTTTCGACTCTTCTTTAATGGAAAGAAAAAGTATTTTCCGCGAGTAAAACTGTCCGAAGGGATGATTAAAACATCCCCTGCCCGCCCCAGCCGCCGGGGATGGCATGGTGGCCTCGATGGCGGCGACACGCTGCTCCAGTTGCCTCCCGCCCCGCCACACGATGCTCGTCCCGCCAATCACCGCGAGTGAGCCTGGTCAGCGGTCGCAGCAGTGCGTTACAATCGTTACCGGGGCGTTACGCCACTTGTGGGTGCGTGTGCTCCACGCCGTGCCTCGGGCGGGTAACCCCGGGTACAGCACCCCGCACCCCACCCCGCCCCGCCCCGCCCGGGTCACGCCGTGCGGTCGCAGCCCCGCGGACCTGCGGGCCTGCGGTCAGGCGGCGGCGAAGCCAAGAGTGACCAAGAAAAGGGGCCGCGATAGGACAGTTTTCTTATCATGGTTGTTTGTGTGTTGAGGCGGTAAAGTTGGTAAATTTTTGAACCCCACGGGCATGCATGCAAGGTGTGTTTTATGTCCTTAACATTTAAACGAGCGCCTGACAGGAAAACAAATGTTAGATTTCCAGTACAGACAAAAATCAGCAAAAATACATATGGATAAGTGTGATGTAGAAGTACATAAATGGTGATGGAGTCGAGGCGCCTTGTGATTAGGCAACATCTGCCACAGAACGCACGTTGGTTGCGCTGGTTGCCTATCGTCGCCGCGGGACAGGGAAGGAGCCATATAGTCAGTCGGACACACCTTCTCTTTGGGAATATTATTGATAGTTTTAAACACCCTTCCGGTCGTCTGCTCATTGCTTAAGCAAGCGTCAGCTGGGTATTTCTTGCCCACTCGCGGTGGATAGGCTAATGGGGCCTAACCGTCTCACAACGCGAGCGGCCCGCTGTTCGCCTTCCTTCGGCTCTATTGCGTTGCGCGCGATGGGCGTCGGGGATGGCACTGGCCGACGGACTGCTGTGCGCCCGTATCAGATCGCGGGCCGGCCCTCGCCCTAGCCCCAGCGGCCCCAGCACTACCGGCGCGGCAAGGCACAGGGCAGGAAGAGGGCAACTTGTCTTCTTTACTCGCCTCAACGGAGGATCCGACCGACACCACGCCACGCGACGGGGCGGGGCGGGGCGAGAGTGAGAGGATGGCGAAAGGGAGGCGGGCAGGATCCCTCCGCTACGCTCCGCCACGCCCCGCCACGCTCCGCCATGCCCCGCCACGCCCCGCCACGCCCCGCCACGTGTTTTACGCCTCATGTCTATGGAGTAATAATCGGGCCGATCTGGGAAGCATATGTGGAGCATCCGCCGCCACGTCACCGCGCTGACGGCCGGACCCGCGGCACGTGCGAGCGAGTCCAGCTCAGGCGAATGCGAAACAAAAATATGTATATTAAAAAAAACTGCACCATATTCTAAAAGTGCATTTTTAAGCTACCTCACAGGGTTTCTGCGAAATTCGACCGCTAATGAGAGTACAGACAAGTCGGAAAAGTTTGTAGAGAAAAAAAAGTTTTGGGTACTCTCGGCAACGTAACGCCCGGTGGTGCGGGCTCCCCGGGCCATGCGGAAGGGGGGAGGCGAGGCCATGACGGAGAGGAGAGGGATGGGACGACATTCGGAAACGGAAACAACATTCTCGCTTCGCCGCCCGCCCTCCACGCGCCGCGCGCCCCCTCACCGCCCTTCCCCGACCCCTCCCCCTCTTTTCCCCCCTTCGGACCAATTCGCGATTGTCGTATTTATTTGGCCCGGGGCTGGCATGCCGCGCCACGCGCCCCGCGTTATGGTGCCGTTCTCATGCAAATGCCCATCCGGCCGCTCAACAATCGCGCTCATCCGCGTCATCGGCGCCGTCATCGCCGTCCTCGTCGTCGCCGCCGTCGGGCCGTCAGGGAGGGGGCGGAGAACTGGAAAAATAATCAACAGCGACTGAATGTGCGCTGCTGCTGCTGCTGCTGCTGCTCGGCTGCCGAGCGGAGAAACGTGTCAGTCCCGGAAGGATCCCAGTGATGAATGCGCAGCGCAAAACGCTAGAATTATTTTAAGAAAAATGTCAATAAAGCAAAAAGAAAACAAAAAAAACACACACAAATGTTCGATACCACCTCGTTGTTATAAGATTTACTGCCCTCTGCAATAAAATAAAACTTCAGTAGTTGATTAGGTCAGTGATGGCTCTCTGTCGTCCGTCCAGGACCATAGGAATCCATCTGGTGCGGAGCGGTTACGAAGCGCCGTCCACTCCGTCCGGGACGCGGCGTCAAGTATAAGACTGATTAAGGGAGACCACAGCGTGGGACACATCAGCTCCACTACTCCAGCTCCCGGTTTCCTCAACGACGGAATTGAGTCACCTGCTACACCAATACACACACGACACACACGAGACGTCCGTGTGATGTCACACGCCGGAGGCCAGCAGCGGGTGGGGGGGGCATATGGGATGTCTAGTCCAGTCCGGTGCAGCTGGAATTGATTACGTATTGGGTACGATAGCGAATGGAGTCCGACTCGAGTCCAGCGCCGCAGCGGCTGCAGGGCGTGGCGCGGGGCCCTCAACCTCGAGGCCCTGAGGACCCGGCGGGTGTATAGCACGGCCCGTCCAGACTGTCCAGTCTAGACGTATCCCTCCTTCCTGGACAACGGCGACGCCCCGCCCCGCCCCGCCCAACTCAAACTCACTTATTTGTTATTTTTTTGTCAACGATGAAGATTCAGTTGCGTATACAGTTAGAAAATTATTAGGGCGCGCCTGCATTCTCTGTTGACGTTTCAAAATCTATTTTTGCTTTTCTCTTTTGTATATCGCATCGCATGCTTTCCTTTTGATTCATTCGGAACACACCCATCTAATTCCGGCCATTCCGAGCCCATAAAAGAACACAAAGCTTGGTCGACACAGATTCGAAGAAGAGCGAAGTATGCAGTCGTCGTGCCCCCCTACCTTCAAGCGCGGTCGCGTCAATGGTCTCAGATCAGTCGAGTGGTCTTGCTTATCTACGGCGTAAGTGACGTGCGGTGGGACAGGAGGTATGGGCACGGCCCCGTGGCGTGCGGCGAGGCGGGCGCAGGGCGCGGTGGTCACGGTGGCGCGGAGCCTCTCTGAGCGCGGGGTACCCACGACGAGTGCTCGGCGGTCGACGCTTGGCTGGCCTGGCAACGGGGTCCCGAGGAGGACGAGGTCCCCGCGGGGAAGACCAGCACCGCCGTGGATGGCGCGCGGCGCGGAGTCTCTGCCAGCGCGGGATATGCGCGCCAGGCCCCGCAGCTGGTAGGCAAGTACCCAGGTGCAAAGGCGTATTCCCTGTCACCGCCTGGAATGCAAGGAGTATTTCCACCTCGCGAGGGGATGTTTCGTATCCTGCAGCCTGTAGGGAACACCACCACCGAGAGAGCACCATGTCGGGTCGGGCAGTCTCTAGTGTGCGGGTCTCTCATTACAACATGCAAACCCCGAATAATGCATTAAGCACTGTCCCGCAAGTTTGGAATTGGGTGTTTCAATGGAGCCCGAAAATTAAGTAAGAAGGACAAAGATTTGTTCTTCTTACTTAATTTTCGGGCTCCACTCCATCAGAACTCCCTGGATCCAGTTTCGTTTTGCTTACTTCCTTATCAGGCTCCATAGAAATACCTTCACGAGGATTTTTTCTGTGTTATTTTAACCCTTTGGCAAACTTGACATGGTTACCACTTATAGCTTTGTTTTTATCGGGTTTTTAAATGCTTTGCTTTTTCATTATTCTCACCCACACCTGAGCTAGCTCCAGTTGAGTAAAGGTCGTTACCACGCTCAGACCAGCATACCACTCATGGCGACTCATGGGCATGGAGAAGGACCAGAACTTCTCCATGCAGCGTATACGCTTACGCTGGCGTAAGAGGCGGGCGAGAGGCAGGAGGGGCAGGAGCAGGGTGGCAGCGGAGTTGTAGAGCGCCTGAGACCATGAGTCTCATGACCCTACCCCACCCTCCTCCCCGCTCGCCGCTACGTCGGCGTTAGCAAAGCAGAAAGCTACAAAATTTTTAACTGCCTACGACGCCTACGAGTGCCTACGGCTAAGGGTGCATTGCGACTGACCGGATAGCAAGATCAAGTAGCACCCGTTCATACAGGGTGGCCCACAAACCATCGGAGAAGATTGTAGTAGATATGCTGTAACGCATGCAGGCCTGTCTGAGCTTTTGCCTACTCGCAAAGGGCCTGAAGGGGCCGTCGGTGAGCGCAGGTGAGCGATGGTATGCAAGCCCGCCCGCACGGCTGCATGCAGCACAGACTAACTGCAAAATTCTCCGGGGCCACCCTGTACTATTGGCACTATTGGGCACTACTGGAGTGATGGGGCTAGTTACAGTTACAATAACCGTTTCGAGCCTTACTATTTCCTTTGATGGTTCAGACAAACGCTGTCTAGAGAAAACACTAGCTAGTGAAATAACGGAGGGTTTAAATGTGTTTCGTTGTTTTCCTTTTCATACAGCTGTGCTCTCCAGAATCTCTACGGCTGGGAGAAAAAAAAATATATTCGTTTGGCCTTTGGGCCTTCTGTCTTGTCGTTGAGGACGTGACGTTGCGGTGTGGGGCCTGTGCGCCGCGGCACCCATGGCGGTGACAGCCGGGCGGGAGAAAAAAGTCATACGTGGGGGCCAAGGATCAAGGAGATGCATAGAGCGCTCAGGTTGTTTACCGCGACGTTACGTTCGGGCGAAACATGTCCCATGTGTGATCGCCGGCCAAGACTCCCATGAGGTTATGTCGCACACGCGTGCCGCTGGCCCTCCAGGCCAGGCATTGTGTAACGGGCAAGTGCAACGGGTGCGGCTCCAGCTATGCTTTAGACCGTCGTAGGGGCTTACCTGGACAAGTTCTAGAACCGCATCGTCGCCGTAGTGGACGCAATCCCCGAGCTGCTACAGTGGCGGCTTAGCCATTGCCATTGCTAGGTTAGCCGGCAAAGAGCTCATTCCCGTTGGTTTGATGGTTTGGTGATCAGGCAGGACACAAGAGCACTACTTATTTTGGCGCAAAGATAATCTTTAACTCTTTTCGCGATTGGCCTACCCCACTGCTGTAACATTCAACCTGGTGAAATAGGCTATTCCGCTCGACGCGGTAAGAAGAACACAAGAATCACAAAAGCCGAGGGTGGGGGTAGCGAGGCGGCTTCCCCACTCGCCCGCGCCCCCCGCGCCGCTCCCCCCACTCTCGGCTTTTGTGATTCTTGTGTTCTTCTTACCGCGTCGAGCGGAATAGCCTTATAGGCTGCCGTTCGATTTTCAGAAGGGAGCACAATCGTATCGCAGGTAGGTACCTTTTTATGTAAACTGTGAACAAGCAGTGCTACCAACTTACGTCGTACAGCGTTCGGACAAACCATCATATTTACACCTTATATTTGATTGCAGAGTGAGAAATGAGAACGACGAGCATTTAATTAAAACATTTATTTAAAATACAATCACAAAAGGAAACAAAAACACAAATTTGCAAGATTCGGAGTTGATCGAAAATACGACCTCTAGTGTCGGTCCACTCAAGCTGTAACCGCGGCACGGACTTCAAACAAGGTGTAAAGCTAAAAAGAAGGAGAATGCGGGGATCAACAAAACAGAATCCTTCAACATAGCAATTTCTGTTTTTTGTGTACCGCATTCTGCTGCATATCAGCGTTACCAAAATGCTTTCAAGCGCAGCTTAAAGGGGGCTAGAAGGTGCATATCTGATATCTGAGTGACACCCTCTGAGCCCACCGTAGATGTCGTGCCGGCAGGCGCATCGCTGCCACAACTTTTTTTAGCGCGTTTGTCGTTCTGGGAAAGCAAGGGTGCTTAGTGCGGCCAGAGCCGCCGGTGCGGGGGAGCGGGAGGGGTTCAAAGCAGTTTTCTTGTGTGAACCACGCGGCCTGAGTCCCGCAATGCCGCAAGTGAAGTGTCAGCCGGGGCCTCTCCGTCTCCGCGGGGAGTTGGTTAATTCTTATCCTGTCAGCTGCGACGGCGTTCCCTGGAGTCCAGCCGCACCCAGTTCCAGGCCGGCTCCAGGACTCCAGGTGACACTAGAGGGCGCTGGTCTCATTGTCCATACCTGACCCTGCTGGGGCTGGGAATCCAGTTGTCCGCTATTCCACGCGTCACCGAGTCGCTATGTCGCGTGACGGCACGACACGGGAGTGTAGCCATAGGAGTGGTGTGGTGTGGAGTGGAGTGGAGTGGAGTGGAGTGGAGTGGAGTGGAGTGGAGTGGAGTGGAGTGGAGTGAGTGAGTGAGTGAGTGAGTGAGTGAGTGAGTGAGTGAGTGAGTGAGTGAGTGAGTGAGTGAGTGAGTGAGTGCAGAAGACAAGGTAAAAGAGGTCTTACTTCGGTCAGAATCCTGCATTTTCCCAATGAAATTACCCGCCTTAAGAATAATTTTCCCGTCTCCTTGGGTGACACGCGACCTTTACGCCAGGCGAGTATTAAGACGGTGAGCGCCTCCGTTCACGACAATAAAGAAAACAAACCCCGCCTTTAATGGACAAACGATAATTATCATTATCACTCGTCTGCGTCCGAGATGGTAACGGGCTTGATGACGGCGGCGGCGCTCGCGACGACGTGACGCGGAGACAGGAGAAGGACTCCACTGCTCGTCAGCCTCATCCACTTTGCTGTCGGGTTTCAAAGCGAACGGCAGCAAAGCGGAAAAAGACAGATTCACAGGAGTGCCACTGCTGCAGAGCTGCGTGTCGTCCTCGGCGGCGGCGGCGGCGGCGACCTCCACACTCGCGGCCCCTGAAAACGAAAGAAAAATTTCATAATGAAGTTTTGCGGAACTCACGCCCAACGGAACGATTCCGCCACCCTTTCCTGTGCCCTAAGAGACAGGTAGGACAGGTAGGGAGGGGGTAGCATGATGGCGCGCGAGTGCGACCAGTGCGACTGCCTTTCGTTTTGTCCGTGGGAATCGCTCGGCCCGGTCCCGGTGCGCACCACCAACTTCGTGCACTCGGTGGCCCCCGGCCGCACGCGCGGCGCCCGCCGCTCCGCTTGACAATCCTCCGGCTAATGGCCGACCAGCGGCCGGCGGGCACGGGCTGCAGCGGCCGCACGGCTCGCACACGCACGGAGAGGAAAGGGCGGGCGACAGAACACGCTAACCGAGTCGCGGCCGGCCACGGACACGGCGCGGCGACAAATTAGTCGTC
>NW_026267201.1:298084-299238 GCF_000697945.3 Frankliniella occidentalis
TGAATGTGTTTTTAAAAATATAGCTCCGACGCAATCCGCTTGCGATCGACGACGTTTGGTTTTGGCGAGTAATAATTTCGTCAGCAGCGACACGATCAGCAGAGCAGCGCAGACAGGGAGCAGTCTCGCCGAATCGCCTCGGGAGAGAACCAAATCCCACCCGATAGATTGGCACAACGCGCCGCGGGGGGAGGAAAGGTCAGGCAGGGAAAAGCGCGCGACTTCGGGCGGTCAATTTATGGCCGAGAGGAAGGGGATTATTCCTCCACCGCGCGTCGCAATAAGGAACGGACCCTCCTCGACGACGAGGCAACGCCAAGCAGCAGAACACGGGGTGCGGAAAAAAAATATTCATAAAAAGTGGCGCGCGAAGAGCAGCATCGCAGCTAGAGAGGAAGGAGCTCGGGGCAGACATTCACTCGCACGGATGACCGGCCGGCCCTCGCTATGGCCCAACCACCACGCCGCCACGCCCCGCCCCGGCAGCGCGTGCCCCCTTGGACATGCACCGCCGCCGGGGGGAGGAGCGGGGGGCCTACCCATGCCCCATCCGTGAGCAGGTCGCGGGCCTCCGTTACGAACCTCCTCGGCCGAGCCCGGCTGGGCCCAGCCATCAGCGTCCTATCCGATGTGGATCAGCAGGCCAGCAGAGGGTTTTATGTCACCAAATGAGTCGTTTAGGTAGCGCTGAAAGGGGGCGGCGCTTATGGTGGCAGCGGGACCATGCAGTAGAGTCGCTCGCGAGGCAAAGTGTAGCAGTGAGATAAAAAGAAAACGCCTCCTGAACACTTACCGCATGGTCTACGGATTCAAACGTGCTTGAATAATGAAAAATGTTTTCTTTAAAAACATGTTGCTTTCATAAAGAACATAAAGTAGTTGTTTGTTTTTTTTGTGTTTTTTTTTCGTTTTTCTATTAAGGAAAATTAAGTTGCCCTAACACATTTCCACCTGATAAGGGTCTTTAGGCCTCGAAAGAGTCGGCAACCCGCCCGCACATGCGTGCTTTCGGTACAGCATTCCTAAAATAAAAGTTGGCAATACAAGCTGGCAATGTCTTCTAATTGTTCCCACTTCGTACCCTTTCCTCGAAAGTCGCGGCAGAAGCGTTTCTGCTGGGAGTGTGACTTGGCGCACGCGACCCAGGGGAGGGG
>NW_026267201.1:301743-302743 GCF_000697945.3 Frankliniella occidentalis
AAGAGGTGGACGTCATGTAGATAGATGGAGAACAGAGAGTAAAGTTATGTGTTTGCTGTTCGAAATGACTCGAGTGCGAGCTGTGGCCGGGAGGGGGGGGGGAGAGGACGAGCAACCGGCAGAGAAGCGGCGGAGGCCGTATACGTGTAAGGTCTGGATCCGAAGGTTATACTGACATTTTCATTTTTACGTATTTTTTTGAAATTTTTAAGTATTTTTCACCAAACCCTTGGGACTTGAATTCCGCGGGCGTCAGTCGGAAAAGGAAGCCCAACCCACGCCAGGGCGGGATGGGGCGGGCCGGGCGGGGCGCGGCGAGCCTGCGCGCGCGACCTGGCGCGACCGGCGCGTGGGCGACAGAGACGGAGGGCGGCCAGGTGATCCTCCCTCTCCCTCCCTCTCACGGCGGCGCGCACTCGGGCGCGCAGCGCGGGGCCGATGGGGGTTAGGTTCCGGTCGCGCCGCTGCTGGCCGCCGGCTGGGACCCGACACGAGGCGCCCCGGAAAGTCCTCAAACGTCCGCAGGCCGGCCAGCCGGCCGCGCCCCGCCCAGATAGCCACGTATCTCACCGCCGGCCGTCGTGACGCAAGGCGGACGCAACGCCGTGTTTTGGGATCGGGTCCAGCAGGGCCCGGTCCTTCATTGTGCGCTCACGTACTTTGACCAACGAGGCGTTTGTTAAGTAAAACGTCGGGCGGATCTTCTTGCAACCTTGCCGGCTGATTCCAGTCGGGCGGGGAAAAAAAATAGCACGGTTGTGAAGGTGATCTTGCAAGTATTGAATTTGTTTCATGTTTTAGTGCGATCGTTAGCTTGTACGAACCGTAAGTTTTGGTGGCATAAGAGAACGTACCTTGTGTCTGTGTCCCGTTAAGTGAAAGTGTAGTAACTATTCTAGTAATTTAATTTTCCCTATGTCGGAAAAATCAAGAAATGTTAGAGGGCTATCCCTGCCCCATAAAGTTTAAATCAATAAGACATAAAAATAATATACGTGCT
>NW_026267201.1:302793-315098 GCF_000697945.3 Frankliniella occidentalis
CCCGTCCCCCCTCTTTCCCAATTTCCACCTCTCTCCCTCCCGGCAGCGGCTATCCATATGGAGCCGGCCTGGCCTTCCCTGCTGCTCGGGGTTCTGATCGGAAAAACTGGACCTTTTGCGCGGAATCTAGTCCAGTGGCGTTTAGAGGCGCGGCGCGGGCGAGTAATGGGGATAAGTCGCACGTCACCCGCAGGCCTTAAGCAACGACGGGCGTTAGTTTAATGCTGTTCACTTTTCATATTCCAGATATTTTGGCAGGGTGACACGCCTGTTGCTCTCGTACGCGAACGGGACTGCAGACTGTTCTACGCCACCAAGTAACATATGAGGCCGGAATATTTTCATGGGGTTTCGAAAGGGAATAAAAACCGTCAAGCGACTGCCTCTCTTCTCCTTGCGAGTTGGGGAAAAAACGAGAATAATGTTAAGAAGGGGGCCGGGCAGGGGAGTTTTATTTGGTTTGACCCGAGGAGGGCCCGGCCGTACAACCTGTGGCGTGGCTCCGCGTGTTTTTTCTTCCTTCCGTCTTTACATAAGATCCAGGGCCAAGCGTGTCATGTGAGCATGAGCACCGCGCTAGCGGCGCTGCGCACGGTGCGCTTGTGTGAAGTCCAGACAATCGCGGGGGGAAACTTTCAGGGGGAGTGAAAACAAGAAAATAACGTTAAAAAGAAACCAGGGTTTTATGCATATACAAACATGTACACAGTACACACATTCACAAAACACTGTCCACAGAATCACAGATTGAGATTAAAACTAAATCTAAATGAGCTTATCATCCACCCACACAACAGTCAGTGGAAGTCTATCTTTTAGGTCTTAGGTTTGCTTTGATTCAAAGTACAGCCTCAAGGTTGGGTAATAGTAATACACTGGTACATCCTCACAAATGTCACAAGTTCGTAAGTTAAAACAAGATTCAAAATTTGCAAATTGTAAAAAGGTTTGTCCATAATTAAAAAAAATAGCATCAGCACATATAGAGGGGTGTAAATGATTTTTAAAGCACACTTTAAATAAGAATACGACCATTATAGTGAGATTACACAAAAGCTCATCTTATTGCAATTGATATTGCTTTGTCACACAGACTCATTTGGTTTGGGCATTTAGAGATTCATAATATATAATATAGAACATTCATTAGTTAGTAAAACTCTTCAGAGTTTTCAGAGCGGTCCGAACGGTCTGACTGATCCCCTCCAGTAGGTGACTGCAACTGCTCAGGGGATAGTTCGGTGATTTCTGTGACAAAACGATTAAGAATCATAAACAAAACAAAAATTCAAGCTTATTAATATGTACACAATGATCAATGATCCAGCCAGAGTACAAAAAATAGTTCCTCACAAACCTTTCTCATCATGGTTGTTTAAAATTCGTAGAGGTACAAGGGCAGAAAAAGAAGGTGATGTTGACAAGATTAAAGCAAGACATTGTGCCACATTAAGATTTGGGGCACACGCAAGTACAGGACTAAGGCCACATGCATCGACAGCCACAACTGATGCTCCTTTCTCCAAGAGTGATTGAGTAACAGATACTAAGCCATGTCTTGCCGAAAGATGTAAAGGTCTGGAAAGATAGATGATTATTATTCATAGGTGCGGGGTGGTTAACGCTGCAAACACAGCACAAACTTTGTCAGTAAATTAAAGCTAACTCACGTTTGCAATTGCCTGTTTGCCATATTGACTATTGTGTGCTGAGGATTAGGTATATTGTCTAGTAGGAGTAAAGCAGTTTCTGTGTGCTGTTTCTCACAAGCTAGATGAAGAGCTGTATTACCCTCTCTGTTCCATGCTTTTACATCTGCCCCACAGCTTAAAAGTAATTCTAAACAAATAGTAAAATGTTAAATTACCATTCCAGATTAAATTTAGATATTTTTAAAATATTAACAATGCCTCACCTATAGCTTGAATGTGTCCATTCTGTGCAGCACATAAAAGAGGAGTTTTTCCATTTGTGTCGGTTGCTTCAACTGACGCGTTTTGTTGCAAAAGCAATTGCATACAGGCAACATTATTGTGTGCAGCGGCTAGATGAAGAGGTGTCCGTCCAAGCGAATCTCTCAAATGTACACTTTTTCTTCCAAATGTATTGATAAGAAGATCCAAACATTGTTTGCTTCCATGGTATCTAAATATAAGGAAGGGCAGGTCAATTTTAGTCTTTCAACTTGATCAACTGTTCTAATACTCATAGATTTGAATTGAAACTCACGAAGCACAATGAATAGGTGAGAAAGGGTTGCCCTTCATTGTTCCAATCAGGCAAGATTGCAGTAAGTAGTCCACACAGGAAGAGCGGCCTGCCATGAAAAAAAAAATTGTTCAGTCTAAATAGCTATAGGATATTTTAATAAGGAGAAGGTAAGAAATTAATTTACTGCTGAAGGTAGTTACCATTATAGGCAGCCCAATGGAGTAAAGAGCATTGCTGGCCATCAAGGAGTGTGTCAAGAACAACACCAAGCGAATGAGCCGATTGTGCAAGAATTGATAAGCAGTTTAAATGGCCCATAGCAGCAGCTAGATGTAATGCAGTCTTCCCTTTCCTGTCTTGCCAAGTCACATTGGCACCAGCTTGAACCAGTAAAGACACTACTTCACTGCAACCATTAACAACAGCTCGGAAAAGTGGAGGGTGCAGATCTTCATCTACCATATTGATACTTGCACCATATTTTATGAGCATATTGACACACTTGACGTGACCCAGACCCACAGACATCATCAATGGTGTTCTAAATTAGGGAAAGAATGGATTATTTCTTACTAATGGGTAAATAAATAAAAACTATTATTTTTTATATTTTTTTTGCACTAGCATTATACCTTTTCTTGTTGTCAATAGCATCAACCACACTCTTATTTTCACAATTGTTTAAAAGGAGATGTATGCAGTCCTCGTTCCCAGAAGATGCAGCTGCATGAACAGGAGTACGCTTGGAACGAGAATCGTGTACTAATACTTGTGCTCCATACCTTAGGAGAAGCCCAACACATTGACTGTGACCTAAAGATAGATTTTTAAAAAATACACGTGTTAGAGAATAATTGAGAAAGGGTACATCTTCTGTGCGAAAATAAAACTATTTACCTTTGTGAGCTGCTAAATCAAGTGGTGTCCTTCCATTTTGTTCTCTTACATTATAGTTGTTAAAAAAGGGGAGAAGCAACCTTAAAATTTCATGATGGCCATGATATGCAGCTAAATGAAGGGGAGTTATGCGAGGCAAATCATCAGTCTGAAAATCTAAAGGGCTTAGTACCAAGAGTAATTTTTCAAGCCCTGCTTGATTACCACTTTCCACAGCATAATGCACAGCTGTAAAGCCCTGCATATCCCTCAAAACGGGGTTAGCTTGGTGCTGCAGCAGATACTCCACACATTTGCCCTCTGTATCTCCCTTTGAAGCCAAGTGTAAAGCTGAACAGCCATACTTATCCTGTTGATTGACCCTAGCTCCTTGACCAACAAGTGTGAATAAGCAAGATAAATGCCCTTGCTCAGCAGCATAATGTAAAGGTGTGCGTAGATGAGTATCAGGTACTTGGAAGGTGGCACCACTGCTCACCAAGAGGTCTAAGCAGTCTACACTCCTAAATGAACAATCAAAAAGAATAGTATCAGGGTTTGCTAGAATAATATTCATTCAAGTTCACAATTTAAAAAAAGAATTACCCCCTATAAGCAGCTAGATGAAGAGGAGTTTTCATTGTGTGATCAAGAGCATCCATATCCACCCCTGCCTGAAGAATTTTACGACAGCATTCCACAAATCCTCCAAGACAACACATGTGTAAAGGAGTGCGACCTGTAAAGAGAAAACGAAAATAAAACATTAATTTATGTTTCTAAGAGAGAGTTTTCATTTAATTTTCAATTGCAGAAAGAGAGAATTCATACCTTGATAGCCAGGTTTTCTGGGGTCAGCACCAACACCCAACAAAGTCCCTGTCAGCAAATCATGACCATATAATGCAGCAATATGCAATGCTGTACAACCATTTTTGTCCTCTTTGTCTACCTCAGCACCTGGTGAAAAATTAATTGGATGGATTTAGATAGGTAGAACTTAAAAAGTCACTTGCAGGTCAGTAACAAAATGTAACACACCATGATCAATTAAAATCTTTGAACATGTAAACCTTCCATAGTGGCAGGTCATATGAAGGGGTGTTCGGCCATCGTCACTCTGTGCATTTATGTCAGCTCCTTTCAACAACAGTTGTTCCATGCATTCTTTGCCATCAGTTGACGCAGCAGCAATGTGCAATGGAGTCTAGACAAGAAATTTTTTAAATGAGTGGCAGAAATCATTTTTAATTAAGAAATTAAAATTGATTTAAATAGTCTACCTGTCCTCTGTAGTTTATGGCATTAATATTTGCATTTCGGTACAACAGCTCAACACAAACACTATTGTGACCATTCAGACAGGCAATATGAAGTGGTGTATTTCCATAAGAGTTTATTCCATCAACATCAGCACCATTTTGCAACAACAAATCCACCACAACTGAATGGCCACGTGCAGCTGCTGCATGGAGAGGTGTATATTTCTGAAGAAAAATACACAACACCAACAAAATTATTGGGCATTGAACTATTATGTACATTTTTAACACACACACACAAAAGGCTACTGACATCTTTATCACGAGCATTCACATCAGCTGATTTCTGGAGGAGTGTCCAGACAACATCCTCATGACCCATAAAAGCTGCCCAATGCAAAGCAGTGCGTTCTTTCTTATCTCTAGTGTTAATGGCACAATTGTAACCTAGGAGAAAATGCACCATCTGGAAGAAAATAAATAGTGTAGAGTGTTAAAGATGGAAATTGATAGACAACTTTAAGTATGATGTTTCAAAGTAAAGGTCAGACGTACTTCAATATGGTTACTGTAAGCAGCATGATGAAGACCAGTTCGTCCACTTCTATCAGTAATATTGATATTAGTAAGCTCTTGAAAAAGATGTGCTACACTTTGCATGGCATTGTTTGCAGCTGCAATGTGCAATGGTGTTTGCCAGTGACGATCTCTTGCATTAACATTTGCTTTATACTTTAAGAGGACACCAACAGTTTCCTGAAACACACACACACACATACACATCATTATGCTAACCTTTTGTATATAAATACTTTAAATATAAACTAGAATGTCTTCTTACACCACTGTCATTGCAGCAGGCTCTATGCAGTGGTGTGAGCCACCGAGAATCTTTAGGATCCACTCGTGCTCCATGAACTATAAGTTTTTCGGCAATTTCAGCTTCATTTTGGTAAGCAGCAGCATGAAGAGGGCTTCGTCGTTCTCTGTCAAGGTGGTTGACATCTTCCTGATCAGCTAAGAGTGATTCTACAAGTTCAATATCCCGAGCAAATATTGCTTGGATGAGCGGAGGCTGAAACGAAATATAAAATTTTAATTTATAAATATTAATGAGTATAGCTGTCTCAACGTACTTACATCACTTGAGATAAATAAGATATGTAAAATTACCTCTTCTTGAAGTTCCTGAACTTGTATTACCATCGTGATCAATTATAAACCGGTACCTGAAAACATAATGCACAACATATATTACATACAGATTGTGAGTATCACAGGGAAGGTGTGCCCATACCATTCAATCATAACCCAAAACACAAACACAGCCCAGTTTATGTTACAGTGGCTAGTCAAATGTATAAGAGTCAAAACATCACGCGATTTTTAAACACAACAATGTAATGTAAATGCAGCAAACAAATTTAAAATCAAAAAACCTTGTAAAACCTAACCTCTCTTTCTCCACTTTTGCTGTCACAGGGAAGTAAACAATGCCTTCAATACTCCTTTTTTCCGAACGATTCATTCGGACTTCAAGATCTACAGACTGATTTCTTATCAAAATAGGAAATGTGTGAAAATATAAAAATTAATTCAGGCATGGTTACTGAGAAACATAAAAATTTATAAAATATACATGTTAAAAAATTCCATCACAATCAAAGGTTAAATGGTCCGTGCTACACGGGTGTGTCTCGGGGGACGAAGTGCGAACGACGGCAATGACGTCATCAATGGGTGCCGCCCAAGCGCATGCGCTAGGTATGGCAGGCGGGCTTTTCGAATTCCACAATTCCACCTTTGCCGCTTCCAGATTGCTCCCCGCTCCCCCTCCCCCTCCCTCCACCGCAACTCGCTCAAAATGATGTTTTCCAGTGAACGAAAGGTACCGTTACAATATATAGCAACGTTTTATTTTGAAAGCTACTCAATAAATACCAAGTGGCTGTGGCTGACATTTCTTCGCCAACTCCTAGTAAGCCGACTGTACCGCACGCAGGCGTGCGGGCGGGCCTGCCTATCGCCCGACCACGGCGCCTTACATGCAGGTAGGCAGCCGGCCCGCAGGTAAGAATGCGGTACAGCACAACTTCACAAGAGTGCGCGGGGTTAATCGGCCACCCTGGTAGAAACGCTCACCCAGCCGACGTCGCGACAAGCCGACCCCGAACCAAAGTTTCCGACACAATCTTTATGACCATCGCCCAGCACACCGACGACGACTGTTCTCTCAGGCAAAGTCGCTCGTTGGACGTAAGGTCATTTCCGGGCCCATCGTGACACACCTTATCGGTGTCGGTGGGCGGTGTCACCGCACGACCGCACCCGAAGGATGGCGCGCCGCGGAAGTCTCACGCGGCGTCTCCTCGGACTTCCCTCCGCAGCGCGGTGCTGCCACTCGCGCGGGTGAGCCGGGTGCTGGGCTGGGCGGGCACACCCGCCACGAGGCGTACACCACCGGGCCGGCCTTAACGGCGACGTCTCTCGTTACCGCGAGTCTTGGATTACCAGTCGTGCGCGATGCGTAACTCATCTCTTCTTCATGTCATCGACGTCGACGCGAAGCTGCCACCAACTGTACTGTACTACCGCACTGTACCGCGTGCAGTGCAAGTGCGGGCCGCGCTGGAAAAACTGATTTGACATGGTGTGTCTCATGATCGTGATAAGCCCGCTGGCATTCTCTTGAAGGATAATCGTTTTGATCACGATGACCCCTTCTTCGGACGTAATAGACAACAAACGACTTTTTGCAGAGCATGACAGATCATTTTCTGCAAGTGTGCAATAATTGTCTCATAAGTCAAGCCAGAAATATGAGTCACGCGAGAGTCCTGGGCTGGGTTCTCCACCGAATCGTGACGTGACGCATTATCTTTTGCACAGGTTAATCTAGGGTGGGCGTTAAGAGAAGGGGTTGAGAAGGGTGGCACATTTGCATGCGGGGAGAAGCAGGGAGGACGATGAGAAGGACTTGGGTTGGTTGCTGCACTGGGCGGTGGTGGTCAAGCTTTGGGGGGGGGGGGGTATGGAGGGTAGGGTGGCGATTCGAGAGGGTGCGAGAACACGAGAGGGTGGGGACGCGAGGAAGGGGAGGGGTTGTGACTCGCTCCGTTTTCGTCTTTTTATTCAAGACAGGTGCTGGGCGTGGTGGACGCGGCGCTGCTTCGGCGTCGAGGAGGGGGTTGGCGAGGGGAGAGGAAAGAGAGGGGAGAGGGGTGTCACTGGCGTACGGTGTGGCCGCGCGGGAGCGCGCGCGCTCACGGGCGGGACCCGGCCCCGGCCTGGCCGGCCGTTGTGGAGTTGGGTCGTTGGAGCACGGAGGCCTCGGCGGGGGGCGGGCAGCCAGGTAGTGAGTGCGGAGTGCGGCACCGCGCGCAGCCCGGGAGTGAGGTTAGTCTCTGGAGAACAAGCCCGAGGAGAAGAGTTGGCGCGCCCGCGGCAGGAACGGCAGCAACAACAGCAGCGGCAGCAGCAGCACCGGCGGTCCAGGTCCGTGCATCCGCCGTGCTCCGTCGTGGTCTTCCCTCGGCTTTACAACTCTTTCGCTTTCCGGCTTATTTAATCCTCGGCATTCTATGGTGGTGGTCGTGGTCGAATTTTTTGGAGCGGAGTGTGTATAGGAGATAACCGAGCGCTATCGGGTGCATTGCGCCGGTGAGCTCACCTCCTCCTCCTCCTCGCCTGCAGGTCCCTTCTGGTGACGGCAGGCGTTCGTTGACCCCTCCCCACGAGACCGCCGCCAGCCTGCGTTGGCCCTGGTCAGGCTTTTAGCAGGGGTACAGGTTTTCGTGATCTGCGGACGACTCTCAAACTCCTCCTCAACGGCGCGCCAAAGAGAGAAGAAAGAAAAAAATGCAACAAACAACAAACTTGACCTTTTTTTAGTGCCTTGAAGGAGCCTATAGGCGGAAACACCCTGCAAAAGTTGGTCAACAAAGCACACATTTTCCCCGGTTTAGAAATAAAATAGTGTCAGAATGTTGACGTCACTTTGACATCCGTCCGGTGCCGAGCCGGTACAGCAGTAACGGGCGGCGCTCGGTGAAAGTGGAGCGATACGGCTGGAGTACATAATGGCGGGGATTAATGCAGGGATAATGTCAGGACCGCATCGATTAAAAATGGCGAGCATTGTGAGGAGGATGCTTTGGTTTCGGAGCACGCCGTTGAGTAGAGAGAGAGAGATTAAACTGCCCCGATTGTGCGCACTCCGAGCGTGCGAGTAGGCTGGGTTGCCTAAGTTGCAGGTGCGCCAGCAGGGCGATTCCGCACAGCGCTTTCGTACTTCCGTCCTCGTCGCACTCACAGGGCGCCGCCGCTTGGTGGGAGAGAGAGAGGAGGGCGAGAAAATGCAGTGCGGAATCGCCTTGCAGATGTTGCCCGGAGGTCCGACTTTACACGGTGAGGTGTGTGTGTGCGCCTTTGTCCCGCTGAACCAGGGAAGCGAGTGCTCCCCGCGGAGGAGCGACAAAAGGTCCACGCCGGCCGATCGGGAACGCGTGAGGTCACACCGCGCGTGGACCGTGAGGCGAGGGTCCTGGACGCCTGGACCTGCCGCAACAGTGTAAGGAGTGCGAGCCTGCGTGCGGCGCTTTGAGAGAGCCTCCTCGGCACGCTCGCCATTATAGCACCACGGCCCCGACCAGCACAGCGGTATTTTCTTCTCCTTCTCGCTCTTCTTCTCTTTATCGTTACTTTGCGTCCTCCGTCCCTCTAGACCAAGAATTTAACAACGATGTATACCATCTATGTGTTCGTTGGAGAATCGCGTCCTAAAATTTGGTGTCGGGTATATAAAGATTTTGTTAGTGGAGCCTTTTTTATTTTTTTAACATCAGATAACTTTTTCTGCTAACTTGTAAACGTAAAAGGCTTAAGCTAGGAGGCAACTGATAGCGGATTTAGTTTCGCCTCTGCTCCAAGCCTACCCTATACGTAATCTGCTTACTTTCAGTTTTTCCGGATTACTTATGTAAGCAAACGGATGATAGCGATATCACAAATCAGACCATGACATCACGATAATGATAAAACCAATTAACTGTAGAGAAAAATATCACTCTCGACTCTGATATCAAAGTAACGACTCTGACTCCCGGACCAGGGACTCCGAGTCCGAGGGGCGTCACAGTGGAATGGGCAGCGGCCGACGACAACGCAAGCCATACAAGTGTTTGTGAGTGAGTGTGAATGTGTGTGCGTGCGTGCGAGTGCGTGTGTGTGTGAGTGTATTTGTATGTTTTATACTGTTCACTCTCGGACTAACAGCTCGGTGACAACACGGACATTTGTGCGCATATATCATAGCACTGTTCTCCTTCACTCTCATCCTGTTACTGATATTTTTCACCCCTTGTCAGTATTCCTGCTGCGTAAAATCCTTTATAAGCTACTGACAACTGTCTTCATCAGTAATACGAAAAAATTTCGTTTTTAATTACTGACAATTTTTTCTTTTACCAGTGAGTTACTTACAACAATATAGAATATAAGTAACTCATTAGTCAGTAATCCTGCTGCATAAAAACCTTTATAAGCTACTAATAAATAGATCGGTCTGAGAGTGTTTTTTTTGTTTTGTTTTTTTTTCAATTTGGGCCTTTGATTGTTATTAATATCAAAGAACGATTAACCGCAATCACAAATGGCTGGGCTCAGCCAAATATGGACATAGTTATGTACCACGGCAATTTTTTTATTTTTTAATCATTTTAAACGTTGAATGCATATACCTTCGCCGGTGACGTCCCCCGAGGGGGAGGAGAGGCGTGACTCTCAGTAAAGTGGCGTCAATTAGTCTGCAGAGCGCCCACTCCGTGCCTGACCCGGGTATCGTCCGAGCCGGTGCATTCCAATTAGCTGAGCACGGTGACACCGAGACCGACAGGGCGTCACCCACGAGGGGAGTGGTACTTCCCTGTAAATTCAAGCGTTCACCGAAATTTTCTCGATTTTTTTCTGATTTTTTTTCCTGATTTTTTTTTTTTTTTTTTTTTTTTTTTTTTGTGCACACTGATCTTCATTGAGTGACGTACTCATCAGCGTCACCCATACACAGTCTATCTGGCTTTGAGTGGCCGCAGCGGCCCGGCGGCGTCATGGCCATGCTCCTTTGCCCGCTCCCGGACCCGGGACCGTAGTATAGTGATCCTCTGCGCTGAGCGGTGCTGCGACCGTTGCACGCGCAGGCTGCGCAAGCTCGTGTCGGGCGTTTTAGACGCGCGTCAGGCAGGGGGCAGGGAGAAGAGAGGCCTTCGGGCGGCCTTGGCCTTTGGTTGCTAACCGAAAAGGAGCATTGCACAGACACCTGCTCCAGAGACTTGTCCGATTAGTGCCCCTCCCTCGCCCCCCCCCCCCCCTTCTCTCTCCCTCTCTCGCTCTGTGTCTGTCTGTATCTCTCTCTCACACTCTCTCTCATTCTCTCTCTCACACACACACGTGTACACACGAGGCTCGATCAGCCGATTGTTCCAAGGTCATGGCCCTGTCCGAGAGGCCCCCGTCAGGTCGAGAAGGCAACGTGGTTTGAGAGGATGAGAACGGGAACGTTTCGTGTTCCGCGGAGGCCCCTCCCCCTCTCCCCGTGGACTTCCCTCCGGGCGTTGGCACGCTCAAATGGGATTAAACCCGGCTTCGGATGCGCGCGGTGCCGTGCGTGTGCGGCATGACGGTGTCCGGTGTCGACCGCCCGGGGGCGACCGGGGCGGCTGGGGCCTGCGGGACAGGTGGGGGGAGGTCATCTTCCCGAAGCCCGCAATCCCTCCCCAAGAAGCAAGCAGAAAACCGCCCGCTTCGCATCCCACCCCTGCAGTGACTCGAACCACCCCCGCGCCGCGTGCGAAGCCCGCCAAACCGCCCGTCCCCTCCTGCTGACCCTGACCCCCCGCACCCAGACCATCGCGTCGTTTGGGGTGGCGGCTATAGCGTCGTACTCCACGCTCAGAGTGTCCTGGAGAGCTCCAGGCCTCCAGTGTGTCCTTGTCCAGGGTGAGCGTCGTGTTTCTCCACGGCATCATCTGCTTCGCGGGTGCCCGCCCCGCCTGACGCTGACGGTGTCCTCGAGGCGGCACAACGCCCCGTTGCTGCAGGAGGATACAACCCCCACCCCGCGCGGCCGGCGTGCTCGAAGAGGCCAGGAGGACCCTGCTGCTGACACCCCCCTGGGAGGACCCTGGCGTGTCGGATGACAGGATCACTCTCGGAGCGCCGGCCCCTGCCCCTCGCGCGCCCGGGACACCCGCGACACGGATACGGCGGCCAGCGGCCCTGCGACTGCTGCTGCTCGCTTGCGGTACAGTACGACTCACCACCGGGCCGGACGGGCCGCGCCGTGTTGACGCTGTGGGCTGTTGCCACCTCCCCTTTTATTTGTTATTGGGCAGACCTGGATTGTTTCCTCGAGAAGTAATGACATAACTGATGAGCTGGCCAGGCCGGACCGCCGCTGGACGCGGGGCGGGACTGCAGGGGTCCGGGAATGTTATCGTTCTGCGGACGACGGGACGCGCGCCCGCGCCTTTGTCTTCCCAAAAGCGTGGATTACTGTTTTGTGTGGCTTCTTAACAAAAACAGAACGCAGTACTGTACAACTATCGTGCCCGACCGCGGCGCGGCGTGGCAGAGTCTCTGGCAGAGGCGCGGGCGGAGGCTGGAGGTGGAGGTATAGCGCTGTTGAATCGCTTTTCGCTAGGCCTTTGTGACCGAACCACACCTGAAGAATATAGTCCAGTGGCTCTCGTCCTCTTCACGCCATTAAGGACCCGCCACGCCCCGCCACTCCCCGCCACGCCAAGCCAATCAACGCCCCACCGTGCCACGCCCCGCCTCGTCGGACATGACCCCATCCTCTTTCAAGCAAATTGGCAGCCGTCCATCGAGTGCGAGGCGATCTGCATGAGGAGTGCGTTCAGTAGGAGTGCACCGCACCGTCGTCGCGAAAAAAGGGAGGGG
>NW_026267201.1:316858-330936 GCF_000697945.3 Frankliniella occidentalis
CGTTTGCGACGCCCGTACAGAGTGCCAGTGCAGTGCGTGACAATTGTACAACAGAGAACGCTCACCACCTGCACCCTCCCCCGCCCTCGCCCTTGCGATAATCAGAGTTCCTGGATTTGGCTCGGATCGCGCAGCGTAGCGCGAGAGAGGTGCTGCGTCGCGTCCCCCTGGCGGTGTGCTTACGTACCGCACCGTGTGGACCTCTCATAAATGTGGGGCACGGGCTGCCGCGGCCCGCACTACCGACCCGTCCGCCCGCGGAGCAGGAGAAGCGAGGCCCCCGTCGAGACCGTGCCTGAACGCCGCCCCTCTCCCCTGCCGCAAGATGGTTGTGAACAAGGATCAGCAGGAACTGGTCTATGATGTCCGGGAAACGCTCCGGAACAAGGTACACTGAGGGCGAAGGGCGGGTGGTGGTTTGAATTCGATTTGTTGGGTTCGATTTTATAGGGAGGGTGGATTGGATAACTACGCACATTTTTCGGCTGGAGGAGTGCGCGACACCGAGACGGCGCCTTCGGAAGTCAAGAATACTGTCCCGCACAACAGGCGTGCTCGACAGGCGTGCCTACCCGCACGGCGCTCTCGGGGCTTCATCTCAAAATCTCTGCGTTCCAGCAATGCTAGGCGAGGGGTTTGATGAATCTAGGGTCGCTAAGATTTGCAGTCCTCATTGAAGCAATTGAAATCTTTTATATTTTCTCGTACAAATCTTTCAAAGCGAAGTGTGGGTTGATGGTTGTGCACGCGCCACGCGCAAACCCCAGGCGAGAACAGGAAACACCGCCCTTCAAAGAACCCGGCGGATTTTAAATTTATGGCTGTCTACATGAGATAACGAAACTGCGACGCATCTGGCGTCGAGGGTCCATCCGCCATCCACTTGTGTTTGCTGACGTAGAATGGTCTTCCCTGTCCTCAGGTGGGGTGGGTCCCAGAGTGCTGCATCCCCGCCGAGAAGCACAAGCCGGGCAAGATGGGCGAGAAGGAGCCTCCCCCCAGCCCCACGCCGCACCGGAGGCTCCTACTCATGCAGGTGCTCCTCGGCGTGGTGGCCAACATGGGCGGTCTCTCCGCCGGCGCCAACCTGGGCTTCTCCGCCGTCGCCCTGCCCCAGATGAGGCACCCCAACTCCACTCTGACCGTCACTGCTGAGGAGGCATCCTGGATCGGTGAGGCCGCGCGAGCACCCGGGTGAGGTGTCCTGCGGCACGACACGTGCTCGATGGTGACCGTCTTGTGCTTTCCAGCGGGTGTGGCCGCGCTCGCGACCCCCGTGGGCTGCCTGCTGAGCGGCTGGCTCCTGGACCGGCTGGGGCGGCGTCCCGCGCTGCTCTGGCAGAACGTCCCCGCCCTGCTGGGCTGGCTGATGCTCGCACTGCCCCTGGACGAGCTGCTCGGCTTTGGCAACGGCCTCGGCCTCGTGTACGGCGGCCGCATCCTCACCGGCCTCGCCACCGGCATGGGCTCCGTGCCCGGCACCGTGTACGTGGCCGAGGTGGGCCTCAAAGAGCTGCGAGGGATGCTCGTCACCTGGACGTCCATTGCCATCTCCTTGGGAATCGTCGTTGTAAGTTCTGTTCAAACGCGCTAGACGATGTTTCGCGTCCTCGCGACTACTAACGGGCAGGCGCTCTTGTCCCACAGGTGTACGTGATCGGCGCGGTGCTGCCGTCGTGGCGCCTGGTGGCCGCCGTGTGCGCCGTGTTCCCGCTCCTCACGCTCGTGCTCGTCTACGCGGTGGCGGTGGAGAGCCCAGTCTGGCTGCTGGGCCGCGGCCGGGTCGCTGAGGCCAGGGCCGCCCTGGCGCGGACCCGCCTGGCACGCTCGCCCGCCGAGGCGGACGACGAGCTCGCCGCCCTCCTCCGCGAACGTCCCCCGCCTCCACCGCGCGCGGCCGGCGGCAAGGCGCCGACCGGGATACGCGGCGTGCTCCGGGACCTGCGCCGCCCCGAGTGCTGGAAGCCGCTGCTCATCATGAACGCCTTCTTCCTCTTCCAGCAGCTCAGCGGTGTGTTTGTCGTCATCTTCTACGCCGTGGACATGGTGGTGGAGGCGGGCGTGGCCGCGGACCCGTACCTCGTCGCCGTCATGATCGGCCTGGCCCGCCTCCTGGTCACGTTCGTCACCGGCTTCCTCTCCAATAAGGTAGGCGCAGCCTAGCGTGCGCTAGGATGGGCCGATCGTGTCTTACCGCTCTCGCTCTCACTGCAACCCATTCCACTGGCTTCCAGGTTGGGCGCCGTCCGCTCGCCATCATCTCCGGGGCCGGTATGACGGTGTGCATGATGGCGCTGGCGACGCACCTGCTGCTGCAGTCCGGGTCAGCGGCCGGCGACCTTCTGCAGCCGAGACCATGGCTGCCCGCTGCCGCCCTGGTCACCTTCATCCTGGCCAGCACCCTCGGGTTCCTCACGCTGCCGTGGGCCATGATCGGCGAGGTCTTCCCCGTGCGCTTCCGCGGCGTGGCGGGCGGATTCACCACCTGCTCGGCCTACTTGTACAGCTTCGCGGTGGTCAAGGCTCACCCTGGCGCCTCGCACGCGCTGGAGCGCCACGGCGTGTTCTTCTTCTACGGCGTCATGGCGCTGCTGGGCACGCTGTTCGTGGTGCTCGTGCTGCCCGAGACCCAGGGCCGCAGCCTCAGTGACGTCGAGGAGTACTTCAAGGGGAGGAGAGGCCGGCGCCAAGGAGACGTCGACGCGGACACCGAAGCAGCTGCGCGACTTCAGCCGGAGAAGATATCGACCGAACTCAAAAGTATGAACGGAGTCATCCCGCCCAAGACGTGACTCGCTTTTCTCGCTGAGTATCCAAAGTGACTTCACTCCCCCTTGGCTCTGCGTCAACGCCATATTGTGCACGGTGGTATCAAGAGTACTCGACTCTTAAATACCACTTTGATACTTCTCTGATCTCAGACTGCTGTTCTTTATCTTGTTTGGTGGGACCTCTGGAAAACAAAAACGGCTATTTGTTCTACATAGAAGTCCTATGAACTCTGCAAACACCAGAAAACCATTGAATTGATAATATGCGATACTGTGGCTATCATCGAACAATTTATGTAAGGTAACTAATTTTACAGTTCAAGACACAATAATGCATTTATATAATTTTATTTTGTCTGTTCTAGAGACTGAAATTCTGAGTTGTGCCATTGTGATACTGCTTTCATCATCAAATCTCATTACACGATATTATCAGTATTTATAAATAATGCAAATAGATTGTAAGTTTCATTTGTACTTTAGATGCATGTCATTTCTTACAAAGTTTTAATAATAAAGATATAAGCTGAACAAAAATAAAAACTTTAGTCTCTATGGAAATGGTGAAATGGGTACAAGCAAAAGAAGAAATCTATGATCAATTATTCAACCATTTTTAATGTAATAGTGAAACAAATTTAACAGCACACAACATACAATATTTAAGACCAGCTATAGAAGTTTACAAGTAAGACCCCATTCTATCTACAACAATAAATGGAATCACAACAATAATTTGTACATTATATATTTAATGGAAGACATTAAAGTATTACAGAAAGGTACAATGACCCAAATACATTTCATTATTGTAAAGGGAAAATGACAATAGGACCTCAGAAGGTTAAATCTTTTTGTGGAAGACAACTTGATACTTACATAGATTTCAAAAAATATGAATGAATTGTAGCCCTTGACAAACAAATGAATGAAAGGACAAAACTTTACTTACATTTTTTATAATAAATCAAGGTGCACTCATCAATGGAAAATCAAAAGTGAAGCATGTGCCTCCGGCAGCCAATTTCAAGCTTAACATTGATTAGATGGGTTTATCACAGGCATTGGAGAAGCCAATGTTATCAAAGATAAAATCACCTTTGGTACAGAAAAAATTATTAACTAGTGAGCTTTACTTGCACAGGTACAGAATTTCTTAAAAGATAGATGGAAGAAGATAATAGTGGATGATGTTGGTGACTACTGTCTGGAAAGATCAGAAAACCATTTCCGAGCACTAGAAAAATTGACATGATCCCTGAGAATTTTAAGTTAACATGGAGAAAAATTCAAATAAGAGAGGATGCATCCCACATACCGTACACTACCCCCAACATGCTGAAGTTGAATGAAACAAAACCAGGTACTTCTGCACTTTTTAAAAATTATGCCACACAATACACAATTTTATAAATATGTCAATAAACGGTATACCTTTTCCAATTTGTTTCCATAATACATGAACTTAAGAAGTACATTAGTCCCCTGGAACTGGATGAGGTATGACAGTGGATGCGCATTCCATCTCGTGGTCCAAAAAATTGGTACAAAATACCAAAATCTCATCTCAAATCTAGGTAGAAATTGAAAGTTTCAAAAAATAGAACGATAATGTTCAGGCCAAATACTGAAAAGAGCACAGAAAATAAGATATATGCTTAGAGCCCGAGAATAAACAACGTGGTCAATACAATGACAATAAAGATTTAGAGATACATTTGTACCCATAGACTGGTTCAAGGAAAAAATATGAAGTTTACTCCAGCTTTACTCTAATTCACACAAATACGTGATCAATATAAATGGAAGACTTTTTAGCTATGAATAAGCTAAGTCAAATAATAGGAACGCAACTGACTACAAACAAAAAAGCAGAGATAGTTTGAATCTCTAAAATAGTTTTAGTGCCATTTTTGGCTTGGATAGATTTCAAGAATGTCAAATGGGATTTGCTAGGTCAGATGAATTACTGTTGAAGAGCTCATGCATTATTTTCTTTGAATATTCATAAGTGAGGAATAATGTAGCTGTTGCTGGGAATGTCCTGAGGAGAGTTGGGCGAAGTCCATTGTAAAGGGCAGCCACACCTAGTACGATAGAATGTAAACAAAAGTTTCTTGTACTTTCTGGCACATACAAATCATGTAACATTGAAAAGGATATGATAATGATGACTGACCTTCTTTTTTAACTATGTCTTTCCCAACGGTGTATAAATTTCCTTGAAGACTGGAAACCTGTATACGTGATTTTATGACATCTGCTGGAAATGTTACAAGCCAAAATGACATGCCACCAACGCCTCCAGCAGCCATGGTGGCTAGGGGTCCTGAAAAAATATTTTGGAGGTATAAAAAGTTTTCAAAAAAATAAGATGAGGGAGTTAAAAAAAGGTTGCATCAGAGAAAATAATACCAATGTTTTCTTTTGCTTCACCAGGTTTTGTGAACATCTCTCGAGCCCACTCATAACCACCAAAAAATACAAAGTATCCAGGCATTTCTCTTGCAATGGTTGAGCCAAGCCCAACAAATAAACCTCTAATGCCAGATTCAGCCAAGACTTGTTTTGTTAGTCGAAGGGGACCGATTTTTTCCTGAAACATTCCCAATGAGTTTGAAGTTGGAATCAGTTGTAATAAAGACTTTAGATAGATCTTAACATGAAAATTGGAAAACTCAAACATACCAATGAAGCTCCTGAAGCCATAGACATTTCTCTTGCAGCTTGTAACTTACACTTAATGAGTTCGGTTGGACAAAGAGTAAATGAGGAGAAAAATGCAGCCATACAGCCAGCAGTAGCATTTGATACTGCACTGAGGTCTTCCACTCTCTGATAATTTTCAATAATTAGATAAAAATATGAAAAAAATAAAGACAACAAAAGTATGGCAGAAATATTGTATTTGTTACCTGGACTGCTGTCAAATTGGCGACAGCTTTCTGGCATAAACCGTATCCAGCAAACAGCACAGAATTCTCAGCAACATTTGCTACTATGGCCGGAGCAGTTCCAGCATATAGACCTCGAATAAACCCTTCCTTGCCAACTGTTTGCTTCATGCAGTCAAACATGTTTTTGTATAACTGTGGAAATGTCTGCATTTTCACCTTTATTGTATCCAAAGGTTGCCCAACGTAAACCAGTGCAACACCCCCTGTAGTATCAAGAGCATGGATTTCACAATTGTTGATGCAGTGAAAGAAACTGCATCCTACTATAATTAGTTTTCTTTAACAAACGCAATTCAGTAAAAGATAACTTACCCAGAGAGCCAGCTGTAAAGTCAATAATACCATCTTTCACAGAACTTCTTTTCTCACCGCTGTGGACCATTGTAAATCTGAAAATGAATAGGGGAAGAAATCAGTTGTTGCAAGCAGCAATAAGCCTAAGAGCAACGCTGTCGCAATGAGCCTGTATCAAATCATGCCGGGTCTGATATCACAGCATGATACAGCTCAGGGTCAGGTTCATCGGGACTAATTGATTTGTTTGCGGGTTAAGGGCACTACAAACAACTCAATTAAATCTGTTCTCATGACTTAGACAGGCACATGCAGGTATCGCAAACTCATGAAGTCGTTGATTTCTCACAAAATTCCTGCAATACAAGGCGTAAAACAAAAAATTGGATACGCAATTTACCAAATTATTGCCTAAGAAAACTAGCGTAGCAGCAAGCAGCAGACGAGAAAATGGAAACATGTGCACCTCCCTGTGACGTCAAAGAAATGAACAGTGGCGCCCTCTTGTGCCCCTTCGTTCAGACTTGAGCCGAAACGACTAACCTCAACTTTATTTATTTGTTTGTGAAGGGAGTAAACTGTCAAATATATGACTATTGCTCTTTATTATACAATTTGCCCGCTTCCTGTTAAGTCATCAATATCCCAATAATGTCCAGACAAGGAGCCAGGCTAGACGCCAAGAAAGTGGTATGTTATGTCAAAAAAAATAACTTAGACAGACTGTTTCTCATTCTCCACAAAAGTTTAACCCTTATAATTACGTTGTTTTGTTTAAATTATTAATCACTTGTAACTCCTCTGGAAGTGAGCAAAATCAAGTAATAGCAGAGAAAATTATTTTTATATTGTGCACCGTCAAATATTTTTTGTGTTATACTTTGAAAATTTGTTTAATCTGCCAACTCTGATGTAATATTTGAATAATTCCTTTAAATTTCAGAATTCAGAGCTGTTCACACTTACATATGGCACTCTCGTATCTCAACTTTTGAAAGACTATGAAAACGTAGATGAAGTTAATAAGCAGTTGGAAAGAATGGGTTACAATATTGGTATTCGACTCATTGAAGATTTCCTTGCTCGTACTGGATCTGGGAGATGTTATGATTTCAAAGACACAGCTGAAAAAATACAGGTATGTAGTTCTGTTTAATTTCTTCCTCAACTTTTCAGTCTTGGATTATTTTCCTAATTTAATGTTATTTTGGTTTGGCAGGCTGGCTTTCGTATTTTCCTTGGTGTGTCACCGACAATATCTAATTGGGGTCCAGGAGGTGATGAATTTTCCCTTATCTTCGAGTCAAATCCTTTGACAGAATTTGTTGAACTACCAGATCACTGCTTAAACCTGAAGTACTGCAATATCTTAGCTGGTGTCCTGCGTGGAGCCTGTGAAATGGTTTGCTCTCTCAATTTCACCTTGCCTGGTTTACAATTGACATGTCCACAATGACCCATTAATGTAATTTTATTATTATTGTTTAGGTTCAAATGGAAGTCACATCCTGGTTTGTCCAAGACCAGTTGAAGGGTGACAATGTAACTGAATTGAGGGTGAAGTTTATTAAAAGGCTAGAAGATGCTATCCCTGCTGGCGAAGACTGATCTCTGCAATAATAAGCGCTGTTGTCGCTATATTGTTGTTTATCTTCAAAGTGTATTAACACCACAAATTTTGTGATGACTTAATGGGTTGATAAAATTCTATTCTAGATGTATTATTCATTATTCCAATATTTGTGAAAGCTTTCACATTTTCCATTCATGTACAAAGGCATGAATATTTGTTTTCAATTGTCATTATTTTATTGTAATGTTGTGATAAAAATAAAGTAGAACACACGCATAATATACTGTTGCTAATTGTCATTTTCACGGTAGCACTTCAGAACCATTGAGTCGCAATCCACTCTTCAGTTTATTAGATAAGAGGGTGTGGAAGCAAACCTTGATGCCTCGATGTCACCGATGTCACTTGTAGTACACAACTATCAGCTTACAACTACCCCGAGAAAAGTAGTTCTTATTATCTTTTTCAATTTTCTGTTATATATAATGGCAGAATTCTATTTCGGACTTGTTCTGACTGATTTTTCTGATCAGTACAAATTGCGCCCTGTTTGAATTGCACCGAATCTCCGCGCCCGTTCCTTTCGATATATCGAAACTCGAAGACTTTCTGCAACAGTAATGGCGTCCGCCGCCGCCATGTTTCCCAATTCGGAATACTATTTTATCTGCACCTTGGAGTCCTAAATTCTTGGGCTTACTGTTGCCTGATTATATTTGCTAAATGCCTGTCTTCATGGTATGTAGATGTGACTAAGATGAATGTCATTCCTTGTCAAAGGAGAAAATTGCTACTGTCCATCACCGGCTACATGTAAGGGTTGCTGTAAACATTTTCATCTCTCCCTCTTTTACCACTAAAAAAAATAGTGAATTTTACAAATGAAAGAAATGAAAACTATATTTGTGTGAAATTCAACCCGCATTAGCTGACGTATCAGAAAAAAAAATGAAATAATTCGATTGTAGTGTCATCAGTTCAGAAGTACCGAAAATAACAATTTCTGTTTCACAAAACCTGAAAATAAACATTCCCATTAATCTGTTTTTGAAGATACTATTGTGTATTACTAACCAATTGTGATTGTTTGTATTTTCATGAAACTCGTCATCAATATTTTCGAAATTTTCTGTCTTTCTTTTCACATTAACTCCCATCTATTGATAAATGTTTACCTCTCCCTAAGAAAGTTAGTCAGACAGAATCTTAGGTTATGTTATGAATCTTTCTGCTCACACAGTACATCAGTTTGAGACCTATTCAATGGTAGCTGCACTGTATGGCCTAATTCTCACATATTTTAAATTGAAACTTGTTTAGCATTTGTAAGTTACTTGTCAATCAAAGTGTTTATTCTGATGTAGGGTACAAATTAAAAAATACAAATTGCTATTTAGCCTGTTTACTAATAGTGTTGCTTACCTTTTTGTCTGTCCAGGCTGAGCATTCAGTTTTAGGATAGCTACAGATCAATTAATTCGTAGAGATGGAGGACGGAATGGATGAATCATCCAGCGGTGAATGGGAGTCCTCTACAGACTCCTCATCGTCTTCCTCTTCTGAGGATTCATCACTGGGTGGCTCCGACAGTTCGTCCTCCTCATCAGAAGAATCATCAGTTCCATCAACAAAGCTAGAGGATTGCAAGGTTTGATTTTGATTAAATATCTATCTCTGATTCAAAATATTGGTGTTGTACTTTAATACAAATCTTAATTATTATTCTAACACACTTTTTAAAGGTCAATGGTGCTCTTTTGAAACTCCCTCAAGGGCTTTGCGAACAAGAGGATGTTTTTCAGCAATTGTTGTCATACGAGACTTGGCAGAGTTTGTCAGCTGCCAACAAAGAACATCTCAAGGTATATATGTAAGAGCATTACTTTAATATGCTAGTTGAACTGCTAATTTAAAATAAAAATCTTAAATTTTTTAGAAATTTCTACCAAGTTTTCAATCTAATAATGATAGTGAACAAGAAACTACTCTTGAGCTACTTTTGAATGGAGAAAATATAAGGTTTGGTAATCCTCTCAAAGATTTCCATAGAAATCTAAAAAACGGATATTTTAGGCCTGATATTGCACGAATGAGGCGCTTGCTCAGGAAAGCCCTGAACAGGGAGTACAAGTAAGGACAATGTCATCTGCTATGTAAGAACGAGATTTCAAGTAGTCTTCTTATCATTGGAATTATTTTAGTTACAGCCAAAAACGCTACTATTTTCGCGTTATGAAATCAGTGCTGGTGTCCAGACAAAAACTTCTGCAGGCAGCAAATGTCTTGCCTCCTGGTATGAACCCGAAAGTACCTCGTCTACCAGCACCTCCAAGAACTCAACAGCTGTCTACAAGAGATTTTCGTACAAGACGCAGGTATTTCCAAGAACTTCGAGCTGTCAGGCAAGAAGTTGGTGAATCCGGTCATAGCTCAGAGGATGAAAATTATCCAGGTATTTCCATTTCTATCCTGTCATGTACTTGATTTATTGAAATTTTTAATCTAATTCTGTTCTAATTTATCAGAGGGACCACCTGCTCAAATGAACAAAAAACTGAAACGTCGATTATCAGTTCTGGAAACATCAATATGCCCTGAAATGAGAAGAGTTGTTTCAACATTGGCTGCTAAGCCTGCTGGTTTAGATTTGGCTGCCAATGTTACAGCTTCTAATAACCCCTATGAACTTTCAGATGAAGCATATCGTAACATGCTGATTCGACACAAAAAAAGAAGATTGGCCGGGGATGTGAGGAAAATTTGTCTTTATTACTTCTGATTTATGAAATTAATTTACTTAGATTACATACTTCATGTTGTATCTTGGTTTCAGACCCATCCTGAGCTCAGTTGCATTGGTAGAAGTTTACATGATGTTGTTGATAGGGCAAACCGAGTTATGTCAAAGAAAGGACTACCTATCAGCTTGAAATTTGAAGCCCTTGGCAAACCCATACCGAAACAAATACAGAAAAGGAGAAATAGCAAAATGCAACCAGAAACTGTGCCAAGCTCCAGTCCTCTCACGGTACATGCGTATTGACATTTTATTATAGTATTTTCATCCCCCCAAATTTTTACATGGTTTAATCAATGTGCATATTTATCCCTCAGATGGCAGATAGTTCAGACATGGTGGAATCAGATGATGATGACATTATATCTGTTACTCGTCTCTTGGAGAACATAGATAAAGCCCAGAGGGCTCAATTGGAGAAAAAGGCACTTGAGAAGGAAAAAGATAGTGAAATCAAGGATGTTGTCAGAGGGAGAGAATGGGAAAAAGATTGGGAAGAGAAAGAAAAAGAAAAGGAAAAAGAAAAAGTACTAAACAAAGAAAAAGATAAAGATGAGTGGGATAGATTTATAGAAAATGACCTAGAAAAGTTTCCTGCCGGTACAACACCTCGTTCATCTGGCACAAAACCAAAAAAGAGCAACACTTCCCGCATTGGTAAACCTAATAATTTATCTGGACTGCCAACAAGTAGAAGAATACTGAAAGGAGAGCTTGAAGATGCTGTCGATAGTCTTCTTAACAGTGGTAGGTGTTGTCCAACGCCAGTCATTAGCTTTTCATCATGAACTTTATCAAATTTCTTTTTCCTTCTAGGATCAAATGCATCAATGTCATCTAGTGATTCTAAACCGCCAAAGGTTCAAAATCAGTATCAACAGTCATTGCCAATTTCATCACACAAACAGAAACTTCAGGAGCAGCTGAAAGAAGAAGATGTTGGGGTGAAAATAGTTCAAGCCACATCTTTCCCTGCTACTCAAGATGCATCACTTCTCCCTGATCTGTCCAATATAGACATGATGTCATTGCCCATTGACATAGAGGATCCTGAGCCTGAAGTAAATGTTGAAGATCTACCGTACGTATTTTTTATACTGACCAATCTGTGTGAAATTACTACACATTTAACAATACACATCTATCAAAACTTCCATAATTATTTTTCTTTTGTTTTTAACTTTAGTGCTACTCCTTCATTGATGCAAGAAACTCATTCGTGTTTCTTTGCGCTTTTGCGTGACTTGATATGCTCTGCCAAGGAGCAGTCCATGAGCTTGAGCAACTTGCAGGCTGGATTGCGAAGATGGCAGGAAAGTCCCATATCACCTTTAAATGACTGGTACCCTCAAGCTGCTAACTCAGGTGGCTGGGTATCTTCTTTGACGTCAGCACTCACATTTTTATCTGGCCAGCTTCCTGGTAAAAAATTTTTAATGGAAAAGTAGATAATGTTTTAAAGTAACTTTTATTTTGTTCATGATTAACTTGACTTTCTTCCTTTAGATATGCACCCTGATGAATTTGTCCCGTACCTAGAATACAAGCCATCAATTCGTAAATACCAATGGATAGGAGCTGGAAGGGATTCTGATAACCTACTTATGCCTCTTTGCACTTATTGGTTAGAACGGTGTGATGAAGCTGCTGAAATGCAATCAAAAGCAAATAAGACTAACCAGAAGAAGGACTCTGTTGTAGAGACAGAAAATAATATCTATGTTGATGATGAGGAGATGGGTGTCTATTTACCTGTAGACCCTACAAATGATTACTCAGATCGTCTGGATAGTCCTCCACCATCTTGCAATCCAACTGATTGGGTAGTAAGACAAACAACACTTGAAGAGAAACAACAGTTCCGATCTCAGGTATTTTACTTAAAATATTAAAAATGTACTTATCTAACCAGTTTCTTTAAAAAAAAAAAAAAAAAAAACAGGTTTAGCCAACTTAACAACTTTGATCTGTTGTTATTTTTAATATAGGAATTAGAACGATTTGCTAATCCTCTCAGAGCATTTACTTATAAAATGCATGGATATGAAAGTGTTGTTGGACCTCTTCGAGGTGTTTACTCCACTGGATCGTTGAACGTGAAGCCAAGAGGCCACTCACTTCTTGTTAGTGACAGGCCAAACTATGTCACTATTTTAGCTCTTGGTAATTATTACCTCAGTAAACGTTGCTCAGTTTTAATTGATTATTTTACCATAATGACTATTTTTATTTTGCCTGTAGTACGAGATGCTGTTGCAAGACTCCCTAATGGGCAGGGAACTCGAATGGACATATGTGAACTTTTAAAAGATTCACAGTATTTGAAACCGGGAGCAACTGAACAAACTGTTCAATCTGTTGTCAGTGGTGCCCTGGATAGATTACATTATGAACCAGACCCATGTGTTAAGTATGAACCAAAACGCAAAATTTGGGTATGCCTTCATCGTAATAGAACCATGGAAGAGTATGGTAAGTGAAGCAACATTGCTGGATCATTCAGTTTTAACCAGAATTCACCTCCTTCTAACTCCATTGTTACAGAGCAAATGCACCAACTGCAAGGTTTGGGAAAATCAAAATACCGAAAGTCAGGAGGCAGGGTAAAGAAAGAAAAAGACTTGAAGGCAGAGGTATGTTGTATCCGTTTATCTGAGCTAAACCCAACACCAATTTGGAATGTGAAGCACAATTTTTTATGCTGTACCCTTTTCTACTCATAGACAAAGGCTGCTGTTGCTGCAGTGACATCAAGCATTAACAGTACTCCAAGACAAGTTCCCCAAGTTGAGGCTGAAGTGACAAACATGCCCACTGGTCTACACACAATACAGGTAAATTGTAGCAGTCAGCAAACAGTTGTGATTAATTTGTGTGGCAAGTGCGTTACAAACTTTTGCCTATTGTAGGTGACTACTCGACCTGCTGCATCACTTACAAGTGGCTCTCTATGGAATACTCCTATGGAGCTACCCTTGATGCCTAGTACTCCATCCCCTGCCTCATCAGGAACTAGTTCCGTGCCAAGTTTAAATTCTACATCTACAACACCCTCTCAATCTGCTCGCACGATTCTCTCAGCACGCCTTCCTACAAGTCCTGCTGTCGCACGTAAATCATTGAAAAAGCAGGCTGTGTCAATTGATAGTGTGGAGTCTGTTGTACCTGTATCTGGTACAAATGTTCGATCAGTCTTAGGGTCTCCTTCTACTGAGGTAGCCAAAACATCTCAACAGCAAATAGTGATGGGGGGCCGTCTTATAACTTCCACTCCAGGCCGTAAGTCACTTGTCATGACTAGCAGCGGAGGTGTGCCACAAATGGTAAGTCCATTTCTTTTATTGAAAAATGACCATTTAAGTGGCCCTCACAATGAACGAACCCGCCCAGAATGTTTTCCGAGGTAACACTATTATAAAGTCTGGGACACACTGCATAGGTGAATCTGCTAAGTAGATGTGTTAAGCCAGCGGCCCACTTGGAGCGCCCAATGTTCCTTGATAACGTTTCCACACGTTGGCGCGGGGATTGCTCATTGTGGGGGGTCTTTTAGGAAATTGATAACTTCTATAGTTGAGCGCATGTTGACCTTGCTCTTTGTTTAACAGGTGCAGCTAGCAACGCAAAACAAGCAGACCATAGCAGGTATAATACATAATGATCTTTTTAAGATCTTAGAAATCTTA
>NW_026267201.1:330986-332185 GCF_000697945.3 Frankliniella occidentalis
CCCCCCCCCCCACACACACACACATCTCTCTTTACTCCACGACTCCACGTGTGCTAGCCCGCGTGCACGTGGTGGCCGTTGGCCTTCCCGCCTCTCCACTCCACTGGCTCCACCCCGACACCACCGACACCACCGTGTCTACTATCAGTCTATTATCACTGCTCGTCCTTCTTGTTGATAAGGTCACGCATCTTGTCCCGGAGCCATGTCTAGGTGGAGGGATTATCTTTCCCTCCCCCGACGAAATCGAGTCCTAGTCTACCTGGTAATCCTTGTCCCCCAAATGATAAGCGCTGCGGCGGGCATGCGGGGAGAAAAGTTCACCCAGAAAACTATGTTCTTGATTTTTTTTCTGTGTTCTTAAATGTGAGAGAACATTTGTTATTGTTGGATGGTAGGCTCTAAGATGTTCTGGATTGATTTATATCTTAGTTGTCGAGGACTTCGGATAAAACATACGAGTTGATGTTAGCTATTTAATAGTGCGAGTCAGACTGATCTTACTATGGGGGATGTGTGAGAATATGGATAGGATGAGTGGATAAAATTCAACAGTTATGCTCGGTATAAAGCTGCGAAATATTCCTTGTAACAAGTATTTTGTCTTAAAACAAGAACATTATGTTCTTCAAAATGTGAGACCATGGAAAAGACAAGTACATAATTATTTCGTGCACCCCCTCTCCCCCACCAGCACGATTTTGCAACGGTGCAATTAAACCTCAAGGACCATCCTCTTAAGCTCGGTGTCGGGCGCCAAAATTTCCTCCTCCACCTCTTCCTAGAATCGAGGATATGGCAGAAACCAGGTACGCGCATGTGACACAATAAGCAGCCGATAAAAAGGAAGGTGCGAGCACAGTGCTACAGAGAGGGTGACCTCAGGAGCACCGGTTATCTGACTTAATGACACGAAACGTACGTTCGGACTAGGATCGCGCAATTGTTCTCTAGATTCGCACCAATATCAAAATAGGCGAGGCGCTGAGAGTATTTCTCACACTGCCGCTGTCTTAATTGCACGGTCAATCCCTGGCGCTGTAAACCTTTCACCGTAGCTGCGACACCTCTGTCCACACGGCCGCTGCGTCTAACAAGAGCTCTCTCGTTATCACGAGCTCCTTGTCCATGGCACGCGCGCACCCGCGCGTTTATCAACAGACAGACGCATATTTCGCCAGCGCTTCCGCATCGGCGGC
>NW_026267201.1:332550-333193 GCF_000697945.3 Frankliniella occidentalis
CCTGGCCCGCCTCCTGGTCACGTTCGTCACCGGCTTCCTCTCCAATAAGGTAGGCGCAGCCTAGCGTGCGCTAGGATGGGCCGATCGTGTCTTACAAACCTTTCACCGTAGCTGCGACACCTCTGTCCACACGGCCGCTGCGTCTAACAAGAGCTCTCTCGTTATCACGAGCTGCTTGTCCAAGGCGCGCGCGCACCCGCCGCCGTTTTATCAACAGACAGACGCATATTTCGCCAGCGCTTCCGCATCGGCGGCGGCGTGTCGGCGGCTAGGCGACTGCAGCGGCTGCACCCGCCCGTCGGCGTAAAGTGCGAAACGCCACGTTTAAGCGAACGCAGATGTAAATTGGATGATTCTGCTGGCTGCCCCCGCACACGCGGCGTTCGGGAAGCCTACGGCCACCCAACAGACGCCCACAGACGCGTGCATATGTACAGCACGGTGTAAAGAGACCTCTGTACACCGCGACCTACAGACACCTACAGACACACGACTGCAGACGCCGAGTTTATGACCCTTTTCTCGTGAATAACTGCGCCAGCCCCCCCCTCGCTCTGTGTCTGTCTGTATCTCTCTCTCACTCTCTCTCATTCTCTCTCTCACACACACACGTGTACACACGAGGCTCGATCAGCCGATTGTT
>NW_026267201.1:337652-340639 GCF_000697945.3 Frankliniella occidentalis
TTTCTTTTTCTTACTGCTTTTAGCTTTTTTACCTTATTTTTGATGTTTTTCATTTTCTAGGGTCAGTTGCTGCATCTCAGGCTACATTGCTGTTGACTGGTTCTCCAACAACAGTTAGTTCAAATATTCAAACAGTATGCAGTTCCACAAGTTCATCTCCAGCTCAATGGACAACAATTGCAACAAGTCCTAGTACAGGACAAAGACAAACTACCCTTTTACCCCAGTCACAACAAATGACTCCCAAGAAACCTACTGAAATCAAACGACCTGCCTCCAAATCAAATGATACTTCGGCTCAACCTCTGCATCCTTTAACTGGAGGCATAACTCAAACAATCAGCCTTGATCCTAACGCCCAAAGACAGTTAAAGCAGCAACAACTACTTATGATCAAACAAAGACAACAGCAACAGGCCCAACAGCAAGTACAACAGCAAGCTCAGCAACAAGCTGCTCAGCAACAAGCTGCTCAGCAACAAGCTGCTCAGCAACAAGCTGCTCAACAACAAGCTGTTCAACAACAAGCTGCTCAGCATCAGGCTGCGCAACAGCAAGCTGCACAACAACAAGCTGCACAACAACTTCACCAGCAACAAATTCAACAGCATCAGCAACAGTTACAACAGCAGCAGCTGCAATTACAGTTACAAGAACAACAACTTCAACTTCAACAGCAGCAGCAACAGCAACAACTTCAACAGCAGCAACAACAACAACTTCAACAGCAACAACAACTTCAACAGCAGCAGCAACAAATTCAACAGCAGCAACAAATTCAATTGCAACAACAGTTTCAAGCCCAGCAACTGCAACAAGTACAACCACAACTGCAGGCGATCCAACCTCAAGGCCATGAACTGGATCAACATATTCAAACTCTAGAATTGGACCGGAAGCAACAGGAGCAATTGCAACAACAAGTGCAACAGCTCCAGCAGCAGAAGCAGCAGCTGCAGATTCAGCAGAAAGTTGCTCTATCAACATCTCAAAAACAGCTACAACAACAAACTTTGCAGCTAATACAACAACAACTTAAAGAAAAGTCTGGTGCTCTTAGTCTTTCAAATATTCAGCTAGTAGACCAAAGTGGGACTGTAATGGCAGTTCAAACATCAGAATCGCAAAATACTGTTGGTCGACCTAGGCAAAATTTGGTTCTTGTTAGACAAGCTGGTAATGATCAAGGTGCACAGCTGACTGCAATGTTACAAAAACAACAGCAACTTCTATTGTTAAAGCAAAAGCAACAATCAGTAAAAGATTTGTCTGAAGCCCAACAGCAGCAACTTCAGCTGAGACAGAAGCAGGTGCAAGATATGTTAAAGCAACAGTTAAAGGCACAACAAGCTGCAAAAGTGCAGACAGCAGGTGCTCAGACACAAATTCAACAGCAACTTGTTGTTGTATCTGGATCATCTCAACAGCAAGTCAAGCAACAACTAGCAGCACAGCAAAAACAGGCTCAAACTCAATTGGTTGTTCTAAAACAGCCAAGAGGGCAAGCTGGACAGTTAGTCAACACAGTAGGAGGCATATTACCCCAGCAAATGTTTGTTGTAAAGACAAAAGCTGGCGCTGGTCAAAAGCAAGTACTTACCCAACTCACAGCTGAGCAGCAGGCTGGGTTGTTGGCTTTGCAAAGGCAACAGCAGCAACAGCAGCAGCAGGTGCAACAGCAGCAACAGCAACAAATTCAAATTCAGGTATGGTGTAAAAAATATTTTTATTTTATTGTGAAGTGCTGTGTTTGTATTTATGAATCTTTTTACCTTAGCAACAACAGCAACAGCATCAACCTCAGCAGCAGCAAACAATTGTCCAGCAATCACAATTACAGCAGCAACCCCCTCCTCTTCAGTTACAACATCAACCCGCAACTACTGGAATTACTCAACTGCAATTGTCTGATCAGAGCCAACAGCAGAGACAGCAACTTCAACAAGTATTGCAATCTCAGGGCAAGGTAAGATAATTTAAAGAACGCAGACAGATAGCTGTTGAGTTTTGTACTAAGAAATGGTTCTGGGGGATCATGACATTGTACCTCCCGGATTTGCCATAAACTTGCTTGATATGCAATTTGCAGTGGAATCTACCCTGGCAAATATATAGTTTGACCCCCCATCCCAGATCCAACAAGCAAATAAATTATGTCTGTCGAATTACTCTGTCATTCCTTTGGGATGTGAGTCTTAATATCTTGTTTTCTTATGTATCTAGAATGTCCGTGGCACAAGTATACTAGGCCAAGGTATTCTTACCACTGCAGCACTGACAAGCTCAACTGTAACTACTGCCAGTGCTAAACAAGGCCCCCCTCCAATGGTGGCAAAAGTTGTCACAAATTCTCAAGGTCAGCAACTGATCACCATGGAAGCATTCCAAGCACAGAATAAGGGTAGGTACAATTTTCTATGAATATAAATCATTCTTGTACAGGAAAATACTTCATGCCAACTTATTCATAACTCTATCATGTTGAACTCTAGGAACGTTAAGGGTTGCTCCCGCGGCTGGCAAAGCACAACCCAATCAGCTCATTCAGCTTGCAAGCTCAGGTGCAGGTGGAGTCCCTCAATTTGCTGTTGTTTCTCAAGGGAATATTATATCATTGGCTAGTTCCATCAATACTCAACGTATCATTCCCCAAGTGAGTCTTTGTACTGTTTGTAGAGGATTCATTCCTTCTGAAGTAGAGCCTGAGAAAACACTGACTGCTGGTTTCTGTTTTAGGCTTTAACTCTTTCTGCAAGTGCTACAACAACAACAGCTGTAACTGCAAGTAAGGTATCTACAGGTACTATTAATGCTACTGTAGCACAGCCCTCTGGTAATTTGCGAATGGTTGGAGGGGCAGGCTTAAATATTGCCCACATAGGTGGTAAACCTGTGTTGTTGGCTAGCAAGCAACAAGGTTTGCAGGGACAGGTGTGTAAAAGTTTCAACTCGTAATAATTTAAAATTGATTGCTTTTTTTCTTAACT
>NW_026267201.1:340689-344259 GCF_000697945.3 Frankliniella occidentalis
CGCTGCACTCAGGGCCGCAGGCAGCGTCGCGTCCCCGGCCGACACGTGCCCGGAGGGGACGAAGATCGTCCTGCTCCCGGCCCCCGGCCACCTGCAGCCGGGGGGGTAAGTCCTGGTCCCCTGGTCTCTTCAGCACGACGCCGAGGCGCGCGCGGAACGGACGCGCTCGACTTTACGCAGGACTCTAAATATAGCGGGTCACAATAAAACAGTCAATCGACTAGCACCCGATTGGGATCGGGGCGAGATATGGGCGAGTCTAGCCCACAACAAACCATAACAGGCGCCGCGGAGAAACTGCCAGCAGACACGTTTTTTCTTTTTACTTGCCGCAATTTTGAGCCCAAAACTCGTCAATATGGCTTGATTGTGATCTGGTCGTGTTACATGGATTGGTCACCGAGATTACACGCGGAATGACGGTAGCCCGTTGTAAGTTTAGAAGCGAGCATAACTCGCATTACTAAAGTGCACTCAACGTCCATCTTGCCTGTCTTTACGGTTGAGCGCAGGAAGTGCCGAACTGTTTGTAATTACATTGGGGTAGTTTGGTTCATGGTTCTGGTTGCTCTGTGTGAAAACTGTAGGCGTGTTTTCACTAGGTGAGCCTTTTATTTCAGCGGTGTAACCCACGCGTTGGTACGCCTCGGTGACTGATCCAACTGATCGAGCTGTCTGTTGGCCGATGGCCAGCGTAAGGCCAAGCTAAGGCCAGTCTCACTCCTCGACCAACTAGGTCACTCAGGCAAAGGAAGGAGACTGCACCTGATGAGATGTGCCCTGGACGGTAGGGTGGTGCAGAGGAACTATGAAAGAGGGGATAAGTGCAGTATTTCTGCTACTTCGTGTCTTTCTAAGCAATATCAGCGGTATCAAAATAAATATCGAGTGAAGAAGGGATCATAAAGAAGATAAGCCCACTCTATTGGGTACTTCGGGCAACGGAGGAAGAAAGCGGGTAGAACATAAAGATTCCTGGTTGGTCTATTCTTCTTCCTCCGTTAGCCGGAACACACTATACGAAAAACTGAGGGGGAATAACTCCCTTTCCATTTGTAAGCATGATTCCCGAAATACTCGATTCTTAGTGATTCCCGTCCACTCATATTTCTTCCTTAGGTTTTCTAGTGGTAGAAGTCGCTTATTTCGACTAATTTGTACCAGTTCCGCTAGTTTCGCGCTTAGTTTTAGAGATATCTGTTGATTTCGATTAGCGAAAAGGCGGAACATACATCGTACATGTACTAATAAACAAGTAGTTTTCTGGATAGGAAATACTCGAGCGGCCAACCAATTTTATGAAAACTAATTTATTTGCAGAAAACGGCAGGCTCACTGCTCGTGCGTTTTGAGATATCACCAGGCGCAGATCCTACGTCCAGCTCTGAGGGGGCACGATATGCGAGAATATACGCGTATAGGCTCACCAGCGGACATGGTGTGTCTTCAGTTGGTCCTGTTGGCATCCAGCAGCGCACGCTGGCATTCGGGTGCTCTGATGTGTGCAGACCCGACGTACACGCGCGTATAAGAGGCTGCGGCGCCTCAAGGGGCTCCGCGCCATGCTCGCTAAACCGGCTGTCTGACGTGACGTCGAGCCTGACGATCGACTTGCGGCGAATGAAAACTAGTTTCTACGAGGTGGCCCGTCAGCGCCGTTCTTTTTTTCTGGTTACTCTAGAGTATGTACCGGGTGCAGGGTGGCGGGTAGGCTTGCCGCTTGCCTATCGTCGCTCGCTCGCCGAGGTGCCTTCCCCATGGGAAAATCTCGTCGCATCCACGTGGAATCTATCGTCAATTTCTATGTATGTACATGATTACGTGATCCCTATATCGAGTCCACGTGAATTACATAGATCCATAGAGTCAGCGTCGCATCTACGTGGATAGGGTTACGTGGACGTCATTTCCCATGGGGTTACGGCGCCGTCCGAGTATGCAATCCGTCCGCACGCCTGCGACTGGTAGTGTAACCAGAAAAAGAACGGCGCTGACTACCCTGTCGAGACTTGTGCCTTTGCCCATCGAGAGCGGGTATTTGAGTACTCAACGCAATTGTAAGCAATACTCGACAATATCGAGGTAACAAACATTTAATCAATCAACTATCACTGTACAAAATAAAAACAACAAGAAGAACAACATCAACAACAACGAGAACTACTATAAAATATACAACAATGACTACAAATAGTACTACTAAAATAACACAGTCAAGAGAGAGCGGCTACTTCCCGTCTATGCGCGTTGTTCTGTAGCATCCCGCCTACCACTATACACACAACTCAGGAATTAAATAAAGCAACATTACTTCTGTACAGCTATGGCTAGGGAGCCTGCAGCGGAATAGTAGAGGGTGGGGGTCACATCAGTCGTTTTGGCAGCTGCCCTACTCACGCCAAAGGGGTGACGCAGAGATAGCTCGGGGGGCGGGGAGGAGGCACGGGTGGCGCGGGACAGCTCAGCCGTACTGCCTGAAGTTGGCGTAGCTCTGGCCGGTCTGCGTGGAGAAGCCGCCCTTGAGCTGGGGGGAGGCGGTCGCTTTGACGCCCGCGCCGTACAGGCTCTTGTGGCTCTGCTGCACGGCCTGCTGGGCCTGCACCTGCGCGTGCTGCTGCTGCTGCTCGGGGCTGGCGTACTCGGCGGCGGCCAGGGCGGCGGCGGGCTGCTCGCTCAACTCCCTGAAAAGCAGAGATTGCTGTGACGGCGCCAGCGAGCTGCGAACCGCACAGCACCCCCCGGTCATTCTTCAGGGGTGGGGTACCTTTTCACGTCTATTTATTTGCACTCGTAAAGCTTCAACGTAGAAGTTGTTTCTGTTTTCTAAGGGTTAAATTTTTCCTATTGGTTTATCTTTGAAAGTTTTAAACATCTTCTAGTGTAAACTTTGAGCATCAAAAGAGAGCCGTGAAAAAAGTACCCCACCCTAAACAATGACGTCCAGTTACGGCCCCACTCTGCTGCAACGAGGGCCACGAGGCGTGCTAGCTTAGCGGCAAGACGCTTGAAAACAGCTACTCACCGCGGTTCATCTTCGTAAAATTCAGTGAGTTTGTTAAGTCCATCATAATGTGACAGAAGTTGAACAAGGTTCAGCGATGGACTCACCTGAAGTGCTGTGCGTGCAACTGGTGCGCCTGCTGCGAGTTGAATGAGATGGTGGGCTGGTGGTGCACGGTGGCGGCGGGCTGGTAGCGCTGGGCGGGCACGGCGGGCACGTACTGCGGCTGCGGCTGGTAGTACTGCAGCATGGGCTGCGCGCCGTGCTGGTGGTACAGGGTGCCCAGCATGGCCTGCTGCAGCTGCTGGTGCTGGAGGTGCTGCTTGGCGGCGGAGGGCGAGTAGTAGGCCTGCTGGAGCGAGTGAGAGAGAGTCTTATGTTTAAACCGTTGGCCCTTTCCCAGTACACGTCTCGGATGTCACACCGTCCCTTTCCCTTCCCTCTTGCGCGACTCACGTGGTCGGCCGCCTCCTCGCGAGTGAGAGGGACGGGCGTGCGAAACGGAAGTAGTGAAGTCAAGTGAAAGGATTCGGCGGCATAGAGTTCACTTTAGCTATGGAGGGGGGGGG
>NW_026267201.1:344309-346295 GCF_000697945.3 Frankliniella occidentalis
AACTTTTCTAATATAATTTACTAATCTTCATCTACAGAATGTTATACTGACATCACCGGGTGGTGGTCAGCAGACAGTTCTTTTGGCCTCTCAACCGCTCCGGCCGGCAAGTTCGGTTGCAGGGGCTGCAAATCAACAAACAACCACTGCAACGACTTCCAATGCTGTTGTATTGCAACAAGCTGGAGGAACACAGCAAATCTTACTTCCTGCTGGTTTTCAAGGCGGCACTATTAATCTTAAAGGTATTCAAGGCATCCAAGGATTACAAGGACTCAAGGTCATACCTGTTGCTCAGGCTGCCACACCTGATGGTGCCAAAGGTAAATATTTTAGTTCATTATTATATAATTGACCCTTTTCGTCTACCATTGTATTAACTGATCGTTTCACTCTGACAAAGGTCGGTCGCAAATGTTTGCAAGAATTATATCACCATCAACTGTGAGGGCTACAGGTGTACAACAATCAGCAATTGCCGTTGCTGTAGCTGGAGCTGGTACCACGGGGACAACAACTGTGGCAGCGGGTACTGCTCCAGGAGTTGCGCCAATTAGTTCAACTAAGGAACAAACAAATATGTAGACTCAAAAGGTTTTCTCAATTTTTTTTGTTAATGTTTTTTTACATGTATGTAACATCTTTATGTTTTCAATTTTGTTTTTCTTTCTTTCAACAAAGAAAACCTATTTTATTTATTTTGCGTGGACATATTATGTGGTTGTGTAGCTTATAAGGTCCCGTGATCACTGTGTCTTGTCCCACAGTTTTAACCTTTAAGTAATTGTCAGTTCCATGTTAGTTAAAAGAACTGATGGATTTAGAAACCTACTGATTTTGTACCTGGTAGATTAGGAGATGACTTGTAAAAAGTAATTTAGTACAATGTAATTACTTGCATGTTTCTTCCTGCCAAAATTCTCTTTTTCTACTACTCTGTTTAATCTACTCTTCTTTTTTTAAAAAATAATATGTAATTGTATTTTAAATTTCTCTGGAAATTAAAACAAATTGTTGGATTATGTAGAGTAGTGCTTATTGTCTCGTTAAAAACTTAGTCTTAATTTTCATGAATGACATGTTCTATACAGAGAGGTGCAGACCCATTTGCACTCAAATTTCATTCATCAGCTGTTTAAGAAAAAAGGTTGAAAGGTTTAGGTGTGGTAAACCGCAAATGAAGCACAGTTTGTGTATAGTTTATTCATTTGAAGTGAAGACAGATATTGTGTGTGTTATTTGGAAGTTTTTAAAAAGAGGCTGGTTTGACTTCTTTATCTGAAAACTCAAACACCCACAGCTTATGCCAAAGACTAAGGGTTCTAGTGTTTTAATTTTTCTTAGAGGGCCTATTTATTATTGGGTCTGTATCTTACCTAAGGGAAAGAGAATCTTGGTGGACAATTGCTTCCTTGATTTTGAAGCAATTGTTCATCCTAAAAAATACTTGTGAGTATATATGTTATATTTGTCATATATAATAAGATATGTCTTTTTGTTGACAAAACTGTTTTTCAAATATAAGTCTGACTTCAGATGTTAAGTGGTTGAATGACTATTCTTATTTCTGTATCAATTTTAAAGTAAATCCCATTGCAATTGCACATATTTTACCTGTGTATTTTCACTCACTTACGACCTCACCTTTACAACGTTGTAAATCTGATAGTGTACATTGTTAAGTGTAAATCACAGATATACGACAAGATTTTATTGAGCCAGTGCCATTTTCTTTGTGAACGTGTATAGAAAGAAAAGTTGAGTAACTATTCCAAATATAAATATTTTGACTTGTTGCATACTTATTGCGTTTCTTATTTCTTCCCTTTCATTCATTCACTGATGACTTAATAGCTAAGCTTTGGTCCTCCTTTCCAGAAGAACTCAAAGAATCAACAAATTCGCGCCATTTGCATTCGAGTCTAAGCCGAAGCCAAGCCGAAGCTAGCGAGTCGAAGAGCCGAAGTGCTGTCATAGACACCGGGG
>NW_026267201.1:351135-356370 GCF_000697945.3 Frankliniella occidentalis
GGTGTCGGGCGGGACGGCCTACCCCAACGGGGCCCGCAACCTGCTTACTTGCCGCGCCTGCACGAGGAGGCGCGAGGCGCGGCGGGAACGTACATTGCTTATCGACGTAGCTGTGTCCACCATGCGGCCACCAGGACGATTCCCAAAACCACCTGCAAACGTGCCGGGAATTAGGAAGTGTCTACAAATCAACTGGCGTGCCATGCTCAGTAGGGGAGAACGGGAGAGGTCCAGCGGCAGTGGCGGTCCTCGCCCCGCAGGATACCATGTGTGCTTCAATCTTGTGCAGGACAAGGGGGTGCTCGGCATGCTGCGCGCGCCTCGCGGGCCCTCGCCTGAACCCAGACACACGCCCCCAAAACAACAACAATGCTCACCATTTCGTGTATGAACTCGGGCACGTCCGTCTTGAACTTGGCGGCCTTGGCGACCTTGGCCTCTAGCTCCTTGCGCTCGACGGCCTCCCGCCGCTCGCGCTCGGCGCGCGCCTCCGCTGCCAGGCGTTCCCGCTCGGCACGCTCTGCTGCCTCGCGCTCCGCCGCGAGCCGCGCCTCCTCGGCGAGGCGCTCCTCCTCCTCACGGCGCCGTAGCTCTGCCAGCTGCAAAGGGCGGACGGAAGGGTCAGTGGGTGGGCGGAGACAGGTGCATGTGACAGGTCCTGGAGACAGAGCTGGGTGACAGGTCCTGGTGACTGAGCTGGGTGACAGGTCTTGGTGACTGGGCTGGGTGACAGGTTCTGGTGACGGGTCTCTGCGACTAGTTTAACGGACAGGTTCACACGAACACGCACACTCTGGGGCCAGGCCGGGGTGCGCCTGGTCTTGGTGGTTCAGGAGGAGGTCGGTTATAATAGTCGACGGCGGACATTGAGGCATGGGCGGCAAAAGACACAAAGGGAGGGCCTTTGGCAGGCCGTCAGCACCTGCACCAGCAGCGTGTCGACGAGCTCCTGCAGCTCGTCCCGGATGTGCTGCACGCTGGGCCGCAGGCTGCGCGGCAGGTTGTGCAGCGCGTCCAGCTGAGCCGTCACCTCCTCCAGCCGCCTCTCCGTGTCCTCGACGGACACCGCCGTCAGCACCTGCGACACGTTAGGCCATGCCACTGCGCGGTTCTACGTCCCCACGCCCAGGCGCCGCGCGCGCCACCACCTACCTCAGGCTCCTCCTCCTCCTCCTTCTCCTCTTCGCGCTCCTGCAGGTCGTCGTCCGGCGTGCGCCTCATGGACGCCTGCGACACTGTGCCGTCGTCCCGCAGCGCCGAGCTCCTGCCGCTCCTGCCCCCGAAGCTCGCGGCGTCCTCCGTCGCCCCCAGGTCGTCCTGGTCCACGAGCTCGCTCGTCATGTCCAGGTCTACGCCGTCCGAGAAGGTCGGCGTTGGCGTCATGGTGGCGCGCGTCGTCATCTCCGAGTCGGGCGTCGGCGTCCGCCCGTCATCGTCCGCAAACGGGTACTCCTGCAAGAAGAGGGTGCTGCAGCGAGGTCGGGTGGCACCGAGCCTCCAGGACTCCATACCCACCTCCCCAGGGTGGTCCTCCGCCCACTTGCGCCGGCGGATTCGCTCGTGGACGAGCTTCTTGAAGGGTGGGTCGGGCGGCCTGGGCCGGGGCTGGCGGGATTGCCGGATGATGGGCCTGTCCGGCGGCAGCAGGAACACGGTGGGGGGTCTGTCCTTGCGCGCGCGCGCCTTCTCCATGCGGGCCAGGGCTTTCTCCTGCATGCGCAGGATGTCGTCCGGGCCCGGCGACCTCGACATCCGCGACCTGGGTGATCTGGGCACAAGAACAGACCGTGTTAGAGCCTCGGTCTCTCGAGCCCGGTCTGGAGTGAAGCGCCTGCGAATGACGAGGTAGGCAGACCCGCAATAACTCCGAGCCGGGCGAGCTGCCTGCACATCCTGGCGCCTCACGGTTGCGGGGGTATTGGGTTGGATCTGTCCTTTTATTTTCTTACCTGATACCGTCTAGTTTGTCAAGCCTTTCTCTCCTCGCCTCTTCGTCCTCATCTTCCTCCTCATCACTGTCCTCTTCTTCTTCCTCTTCGTCCTCTGCATCTTCATCTTCGCCCGCTTCCTCTGCTCCAGCGTCCTGGACGTCACCCTGCGCCTCGCTGTCGGCTGGCGCAGCTTCGGAGGCGTCCTCGACTACGCCGTCCTCTGGTTCGGGGCCACCTTCAGCTCCGGGGCCTTGGTCTTCCGCAGGCTGCTGGTCCACGGGAGCCTCGCTTCCCTCGGGCACGGGGATGGGCTCGTGCGCAAGCGGCGGCTGAGAGCGAGGCCACAAGTCAGGTCAAGCAGTGCGACACACAGGCAGGTTGATGCGAACACCCGGCCACAGCTCACACACACACACCACACACCTGGATGAGGGGGACGCCGTCGACGTCCAACGGTGGCGGCATGACTATGGAACCTCTGCAAAAAACAAAAACAAAAAAAAACAACGCAGTAGTGTCAGCCAAACAGGCAGATGCGTCCTCGACGTCACCCTGCGCCGCGCTGTCGGTTGGCGCAGCTTCGGTCGGCGGGGCACTACGAAAAGCGATATGTCATAGCAGTCATAGTGACCAGAAAGGGTTGAATCAATGAAAATTTACTCCCTGAAGCCAACTAAACATTTGATCAAGAATTTTAATCAAAATAATATGATCAGTCGAACAAAAATATTATCAAGCCGATCACACCTTTCTTTATCAACTTGATTAAATCATGTAATCAACGCGATCAACATTTGTTTAACGAAAGAAAAGTTTTTTTGTCTTTCTTTCATGTTCCGCGGATCAAATGATTTTTTTAAGTGTGTACTTACTTGCTCATTTTTTTGTTTGACCATCGTTTGGAGCCCAAAGAAAGACTCACCTCAGTGCCCGCCAGAACTCCAAAACCTCGCACTCACTTAACCTCAAAAACACAAAATAATGTCGCGGAATGCTACAAGATTCGAGCAAGTGTTCGAGACGACGACGACGACGACGACAACAAGAACCAGATCAACAACAACCATAACCGCCGTTAACGGCTGATAAAAGGTCTCAGCATTTTGACGGTTAGTGTAGCGATTTGACTACGCAAGAGACTGAACGCCGAACGTCCGTTAAACGGCCGGTGTCACCGCGGTTGGTGGTTGGTCCGGGCGTTTTGTTTTCGAGGTTAAATCCGTGGTGCGAAGTTCTGGAAGAATATTTCGTTTTTTTCAATGCAGATACCCACCTGATGACACTGAGGGTGAGGCTGTCCCCCGCCGCCCGCACCGCCTCCTGGGCCTCCCTGTGAGTGGCGCCGCGGACGGGCGCGCCGTTGACGCAGACGACCACGTCGCCCACCTTGAGGTTGGCATGCTCGGCGATGCTGCAGCCCAGGACGCGAGTCACCGTAAGCGGGTGGCTGTAGTCGCGGCCACCCATGAGACGGAAGCCCCAGGGCGCCGGGTCCGCGCGCACCATCCGGATGTCCGCCAGGCCCGAGGGGGCCTCGTCGAGGACCTCGTTGAGGGCCCCATCGCCCTCAGGGACGCCGGGGCTGCCTCCCCCTCCGTCGGTCATGGACTGCGACGGACAACACAAGATATCGGTGAGTAACACAAACTTAAGTAAACAGGGATGTAGGGTGCGCGCCAGGCAGCACGAGATCCGCAGGAGACAGGAGTCAGAATGGTTATCTTACCTTACTGGAAACTTTTCTCCTCGACCGTCCTCCCTTTTTTGCGGTCGAAATTTGTTAAATGATCGAGTAACTAACTACTTTCGCATAATATCGAAAAATAAAAATCGGTTTGAGGTAGATAACGTTGATTCTAGCTAGCTAAGCTAACAGCTAACTATCTGGTCAGAGAGTCTATGATTGCACACTCAACCCACCCCCACCCCTTCCCTGCCACACGCGAAACTACAGCGCAATAACAAAACAAAGCCCCCCCCCGACTACAACTCCCCACATTACTCAATCTGGAATGAAACGTCCTTCCCCCTTAATCTCGGGAAGCACCGCCCCCGGGCCGGGTCGGGCTACACCCTACACCGCGACCCAGAGCACGAGCGAGACGACCCTCTGCACGGCGATGACCAGCACGCGCTCCACCCTGGTCCAGAGGTAGTCGAAGTGCATGTCCATGTCCATCCCTCCAGTGCGGCCGCGGGGCGCGGCGGGCGGGACGCGGCGGGGTTGATCGTCGTCGGCGTGGTCGCGAGGTCAGGGCCGGGGCGCGGGTCAGTTCCGGCGGCGCGGCGGGGCGGTTCGAGGTCGTGTCGCTGGTCGCGTGGCGTCTCGTGTCGTGGGGACGACGGCGTGACGGCGTATGACGACGGGAGGGGAGGGCGGCGCCAGCGTGACGCGCCGTGTCACAACCATCATCGGGGGAGAGGGGAGGCCAGCCAGGGGGTCCAAGTATAACGCGGACACCGCCGTGATGACCACCTTGTTGGCGCCCAGCAACACTTAGGAAACAGAGGAGCAAGGGAGGGGATGGGGAGGTACGCGAATGGACGCCGTGCGGTGGCGGCGGGGAGGCGGGGGTAGTTGGGGTCCGCGAGTGTACGGAAGTGTCAAGGCATCTGGGTGATGTTGGTCGCCATCCACATGCCAGACACGTCGCTGCGGCTGCTGCTGCTGCCCCTGCTGCCACCACCGCCGCCGCCGATGTCGCCAGTCCGCGTCATGGCCGCAGCCCTCCGCCCGCGCCTGGCGCCTCCCTTGGGCAGCCTCCCTCTCGCCCGCTGACTGGACCCCTGGGCCGGCGTGTACGGCTCGTCAACAGACACGGCGACCTTCTCCTGCTCCGCGCGCTCGCGGTACTGAGTGGGCAGGATGAGATGACGGGGTCGCAGTGGGGTTGGATCGACTCCCGCGCGATCGTCGTCGTCGTTGTGCAAGCCGCGGATCCCGCGGGACGGGGTGGGGGGCACGGCACGCCCGCGGCACGTGGCCCGACCGTCCACCTCCAGGAGAGAAGGGCCCGTCTGACGCTTGCCGCCTTAACACACCCGCGTACACAGCTGGTCGCGGCTGGTAACGCTCAGCCGCTCAGCGATACCCGGTGGAGGGCAGATCACCCTCCGCCGTCATCGTCGAGCAGTCACATTTTCACGCCAATTCACGCACTCACGCCAGGCACTCACGCACGCACTCACGCTCGCACGCACCAGAGAGCGGGTGGGAAAGAGCGGCCGACCCGCGGCGATGTTGGGGTGCACACTGCGCGGACCGGGCCGGCTGGGGCGGCCCGTGCCCCCCCCCCTCCCCCTC
>NW_026267201.1:361015-367827 GCF_000697945.3 Frankliniella occidentalis
CGAGACGACACACGCATGACGGATAGTGTGTACGATGTGGATGTGAGGTCGGCGCATGCCCGTCGCGCCACGCTCCGCCACGCCCCGCCACGCCCCGCCACGCCCCGCCACGCCCCGCCACGCGCCGCCACGCCCCGCCAAGCCTAGCTATTCTCTACAGTTGCGCCGCAATGTACCGCCCGGAGGTCCTCCGCGGCTAGAGGCGGTTATGTGCCGTTACGAGGACGCGGGGGCGTGAGGAGCGCGGCTGGGCGGGGCGGGGGCGTGCAAAGCGCAAGCGACTCCTAATGAAGGTGCGATGGAGCGGCGTCGGCGGCCGGCGGCGACTGTGATGCCTTATGCCCGCCGGAGCCCCCGGGGGCTGGAGGGGCGGGGCGGGGCGAGGCCTGCTCTGCTCTCTGGCCGCGCGTACGGGCGGCGGCCCTTTTGCTCGAGTTGCGTCACGACGAGGGGTTCCTGGATGCCGCCGCCGCCGCCCCCGGGGATAGGACCGGCCCGGCCCGGCCGTGCGGGGCGGCTCTGCTGCTGCTGCTGTAAAACCACTGCGAGGTGTCCCAGTCCAAGTCTGCCCGCAGCAGCGCCGGGCCGGCCGGGGCTGACGTACGGCGGTCAGAGCAGCAGAGCAGAGCTGGACCGTGCGGCCCCCGGACCTTACGTAATAACGGGAACAGCTTCCCCGCCGCCGCGCCCCGCCACGCCACGCGACGGAATAAGGCGTGCGGTGTATAAGTATAAATAAAGTATAGAGCGGCTCAACCGCAGCCCCCCCCCCCCTTTCCGCCCCGCCCCTGGTCCCGATGCGGTAAGGAAGCGCGATCGAGTGCAATGAGTGTGAGGGCGTGCGGGAGGAGAAAGGGGGGGGGGGGGTAATCTGGATCTCATGGACCTCGCAATAACCGAGCTGATGGTAATGATGTCGGTGATGATTGCTCCCCGTGGGCCAGCCTATTCGTCCAGACGTAAGAGAAAGGCAAAAAAAATGATAAAGAAAACAACCCGCCGGAGCTTGTTGTTGTAGCATTAAACTGAGCAAAAAAAATGGGAACGGGTGTCGTCGCCGCCATCTCGATTCGCCAGTCTCCCCGTGGGTCTTAAATCACGTCCAGCAAACTGTCTCAGTCGGGCTCCGTTCGCTCTACGCAATCCACGCGCGACGCTCCGCCCCCGCCACGCCACGCCCCGCCCCGCCGCGGCCGCGCTATCCGTCTATCTGTCCGCCCCGCAGCAATCTGATGGGACGACAGAGAATGAGAAAGCAATGGGGAACGGCGACGGGGAAGAGAACGGGGTAGCAGCCGCAGGACAGGCAGGGAACAGATTGAAATTAGAGTAAGTTTCTTTTCGGGGAAAATAAGAGTAAACTACCGACTAAAAAGGAGAAAATAACTTAAAATGCCTGCTTAAACGTATTACAGGGAAACTGGCGCCGTCCAGGAGGAGGGAGAGGGGGGGGGGTAGAGGGAGTGTAAGAGTGTAACCCGGCAAATAATAACGCGGCCCCTTCCTGCTCAATTACAAGTTGCGTGCGAGACGGTTGCCGGTAAGAGTTTGCAAACGAAAGCAGCGCAAATAACTCCACTGCTGCTGCTGCGGACGGCTGTAATAATTGCAATCAGGTGGCGGTTGTTGTCTCGATTGTGTTAGTAATTGCTGCCGTGCGATCAACTTACTTCCGGCCGGTCGCGGAGCCACCGCACCGCACCGCTCTGCACACTCACACTCCAGCGAGCCCCAGCGAAAGGGAAAGCCAAGAAAGAAGAGGTATAGTGGTGGCGGGGCGGGGCGGGGCGTGGCGCCGTAAATGGGCCGTGTGCATGCTAAAACCGCGTCGGGACATGCCGGACCGGAGACACTGGGATTGGGAGGGGGCTTCGCGGGCCTGCACCGCGGCCGCTGGCAAGGACGGGGGCTCCCGCCGCCTACCTCCCACTCACGGGGCTGGCTCGCGCTCTCGCTCAATCCCTCTCTCTTTGTCTCTCTCTTTCCCACCGGAAGGGACGGGAGCTCCGTGCTGCTCTTATGGTCCCGCTCGTCCGGCGCCCGGAGGGCCGGAGACGGCCGGAGGCCTATCAGCCGCGACGGAGTAGATGGAGCAGCCCGGAGCCCCGGAACACATGGCGCTGCCGTCCCCCGGAGCTGACTTGAGCCACTGTCTCACGCACCTCATGTCAGCCTCGGCGCGGGCTGGGCTGGGATGGGCATTCCAGTTCAAAAATGCACCACCTGTTCATTCGTGAACTTTTTCTTATAGCAATAAATCTATGGTTTCCAGTGAATGTAGGCCCATATATACCAAGCGGCTGACTAACCCCACGCACTTTTGTATAGTACTGTACCGCATACAGGAATCCGGGCTGCTTTGCCTATCCGATCGGGGCCGTAAGGCACAATGCGGTCAGCGGGGTTAATAAGCCCCCCGGTATTTTTTAAATTTCTTTTGTTTTCTGAGAATTTACATCTAGAGTAGCCTTTCCCGCGTGGCCCAGCCTTCTTCCCGCTCTCCATGCTCGTCCCGCCCTGCACCACAGGACAGGTGTGGCGCCCCGGCCGCCCCGCCCCGCACGGGGAGAGGACTTGCATTATGGAGTGTTGGATAGCTTTACCTCCGGCAGACCGCATTCCCGCACGGCGCTCGCGGTGGGGTGGGACCCGCGGCGGGACCTGCGGTAATGTGCGGTCCGGACCGAGCACTTAGAGCGCGGGTCGGGTGGGTCATTCGGCCACCACAGCGAATAAAACCGACGATGAATCACAATTTCCGCGCGGACGTTTCCGTGTTTTCTTGACCATGTGTGATTTACGCTTTACATGCCGCGCTGACAAAAGTGTTAACCCCCCTCTTTTAGATCACTTCTAGTGACGTAACGACATTATTGTCGTGTGTGGGCGAAAACAGTGATTTTTTTAGTTTAAAACCTACGTGCTAGTGAAATCAAGAAAAAGCTCCCTATATTAATCTAAGTCAGGTCGTTGCGGTTCTTTTAACGTATAATACGTTTATAGTTGAGGTGTCGAACTAGAGGTCAATTGGTGTGCATACTGCACACGTTACATATTTCTCAAGCAATTAGTTAAGTTACGCTTAACTTTTGCAACAGTACGAAGTGCGCAATTCAGTTAAACACAATGTAATGCTCCACACCCACACCTAGATATGGAGTGGAATATTTTCAAATTTTTTGTTTAACTAGTGAAGGCATAATGTATGCCACGATATACTTATTTAAGTAAAATTGGGTGAAAATGGGATGAAAAGGGACATTAGTTACGGGTTGGAGACGCGGTTCTTAACCGGCGCGCGCCTGGCGCCTGTCACGACGCCCGCCCGCCACCCAGCAGTGTTCCGCGGGTCTGCCTATTCGACTCGCCCGTAAGGCGCTTAGGGCACGATGTGAATCAGTGGGACAGAGAACCGCCATCCGGTGACCTGATACGTTATGGGCACACTACTGCTTTTTTTTGGAAGGGATTTAAAATTAATACTGATTAAATACTCACGAATGGCGTCACTCCCCGTGCATACTGGATATTTTCTTCCCTTTTTAGGTTTTTGGGGACCAACCCGGAAAGAAACTTTTCTATGTATTTAATACGGTGTTCCGATGTCACATTTTCCCAAAGAAAAGAAAAACGCACTGCTCAACTGACCACTCCACATGATTTTCTAGGCTACAGATCACAACAGATCAATCTACCATAGTTGCTCTGGAGGACCGAAACCAGTTCGTTCTTCTCCCTTAACCGGAACTGATTTGTAGAATGGCCTACGCGCTCGCGCTCGGTTGCTCTGACAGTTCCACTAAATACCTCGGTGCTGCGCCAAGGACTCACCTGGATGTGGTTGGGGTGCGGGGCGAGCTGGAAGGCCGCCACGTTGCCGTTGGGCATGATGAGGTACATGATGTGGGTGGGCACCACCCCCTGGGCGGCGTGGCCGCCCGCAGCCGCGGCCTGGTAGAGCAGCTGCTGCTGCTGCAGCTGCTGGTGGTGCTGTTGCTGGGCGAGCTGCTGATGGTGGTGGTGGTGGGGGTGGTGCTGGGGCGCCTGCTCGTACCGGAAGTGGTGCTGGGGCTGTTGGGGTTGGTAGTACACCTGCTCTTGCTCCTGCTGCTGCGGCTGATGCTGCTGCTGCTGGGGCTGCTGGTACGAGGGGTGTGGCTCGACGCGCTGCGTCTTGCCCAGCTCCGTCTGCAGGTTGTCGCGTTCGATGTCCTCCAGCTTGATCTGCTTCTCCCGGACGGACCGCAGCGCGGTGGCCCCCTGCAGCAGCAGCAACAGCGCCATCACGGCGTAGAGGATCGCCAGCGACCCCACCATCCTGGTCCACGACTGCGAACAAGTACAAGGAGGGTCGACGGTGAGGTAGGCGTCCCCGAGCAAGCGCGCTGGTCCATGGTACCGGACACCAGGCTCACCATTTCTGCAGGTTAGTGTTGGGCACGCGGTCGGGGAGCGGTTCAGGCGAGGACTACGCCGAGAACGGCCGGCGCAGCCCCGCTATATAGACGCACGGGATTGGAGGCGGAGGCTCGCCGGCGGCCGCGCGCCCGCCCGCCCGGGCGCACCGGCGAGGGACGGGGGTGAGGCAGGCCAGTAGCCGTCGGCGGCCGCCCCGCCCCCCTCCACTATCAGCACCCCGCCTGGTCCTACCTCACCCTCCTCTCCCCTTTTATGTGCCTTTGTAGTTCATTTTAGGGCTTTAGTGTGTGTAACTCTGGTAGCGCTCCTGCACAATGCGACTCAGTGCCCAAACACCTCTCATAACACCCAACCCAATCAGGCGAAGAGCACCGAGGACAAAGACCGGTGGCTGGGGCGGAGAGGGGTGTCACCCGTTTAGAGCATCCATAAATACCTCATAACACCTAATCGGGCGAAGAGCAGCACCACCCACAGATGAAAAAGATCGGTGCGGTGGAGGGGTAGTGACCGTCAACCGTTCACCTCCGGCGGCGCTCTAGGGCGCCACCGCAGGATCGATACAGCTCACTCAAATCTACACAAGGTACTTACATATAGAAAAATATTGAATTAGAAACATTCACTCGTTGAGAGGAATTTATTTCTGGTGTCTTATAACCACAAAACTAAAACTTTGCGCTGGGAAAAAACGTGGTTAAAAAGTGGTCACATATCCTCAAACGGATCCTTATCAGCAGTTGAACTGATTCTTAATTTGGATTTTACGCCCAGATTATTTTTGACATTTATTTTTCTTCTGATTTTTTTCTGTATCAGTTAAACATGGAGCAAAAAATGCCAGGCTGAATCAAGAGCGCCTGTCTTACACGACAGGTAGGCAACCCGACACCACGGCGCTCCGAAATGTCACCCGACCTCGCCAATTCACTCCCGGCCAGGCCGCTTCGTCTCCTGCTCCGTGTCTACCTATCCACCATCCCTCTCACTCTCCCTCGCTCCCCGCCGCCCTTCTTTTCCAGTCTCCTGCAATAACATCCAGCATTCTTGACGGCCGCCCCACCGCGCCGCGCGCCCCGCCCCGCCCCGTCCCGCGCTGCCACACCGCGGACCGCGGGGGCATTTGTCAGACGCCTCTCTACTAGGCCTTGCCTGCGGCTGCTGCCCGGCCGTATATCCAGAGGCCCAGCCAGGAGGAGGAAAAGGAGAGGGTTCAGCGGCAAACACGGTAGGCGGCCGAAGTGGCCGGAGCCATCACCACCACCACCACCACCACCACCAGCACCATGTCCTGGCCGGTCCTGGTCTGGACGGTGACGGGTCGGCGGCGTCACACACCGGGCCAAGCCGGCCGGGACCAGCGGGGATACCGGGCACTTGACTGCATCCAGATACAGGCGTGCGCTGAATCCCTGACTCCTCCGGGAGAGGGGGGCCGGGGGGGGGCGCCCCTCGCGGCCTTACGCACGGCAGATGATGGCCTCGGTACGCCCCGCCGCGCCCCGCCACTACCGCGGACACGCGCTTATGCCGGCACTCTCTAACTCTCGCGAGGAGTTTGGAGTGCAGTCCGCCGCCGCCTAGCCGATCCCGCCGGAGCGCTGGTCGCCGCGGGTCCGACCGGAAGTAGCTGATGTTGGGCTGGGCCCCGTGCCGCCGCCGCCGCCGCTGGGAGTCCGTGCCCGTGCCGTGCAGCTCGCCGAGGAGGCCGGCGCTGCAGCACGGGGACCTCGAGGCCCGCGGGGTCGCGTGGGGCGGCGTGCAAGGTGGTGCAGGTGGGCGCCGGGGCGGAACCTGACCTCACAATCAGAGACCAACAGAGCAGATTACTTTCATTTCCAACGATGGAGAGGGTCCTCGGGGGGCGGCCGACGGCGGCCAGGGGATAGAGGCGCCGTACATTTGTTCGGCCGCCGGTCGACGCGAGTTTCTAAGAACAAACGTGTGCTGCTACATAACATGGCACTGCCCGTCGATTACTTCTCCCTCCGACGGAATGCTTCTGGGCCGCGGAAGAAACGCTAACGTGACACCCCCTCCACCGCTTCCCGCACACCCATCACAAGAAAACGAGAGCGTCGTCGTGGTCTTCTTGGGCGATCGCCCTTAAGCCGAGTTCGAGTGCGGCCTGAGCTGGAGTGGGTAGCGTGCATCGGGCGTTGCGCAGCCCGGCCGTCACGACACGGCGCGCGCTGCCCAGCCCAGCGGTCCAGCAGCAGAGGCAGCATCAGCAGCGTTAGCACAGCGTCAGCCTCAGCGGCGCCGACAAACGAGATTATTACGCCTTTCGTACCCCGGCGTACGGACGGCCCGGGGGTCCAGTAGTGAAAGGGTTAGCAGAGCAGCGCGTCCTAATGGCTCGCCTCGCCTTCCTCTGCCTCGCGGTCCTGTGC
>NW_026267201.1:367877-371621 GCF_000697945.3 Frankliniella occidentalis
CACCGGGGAGGACTTGCCACGGCACGGCACTTGTGTTCTAGCAGTCGACACGACGAGAAACCGGTGACTCCGGTAGGGTTAGAGCAGCCGTCAAACTTCGTTAACAGTTCGAGCTTTTAAAGTTAGTTTGTCAGTTTAATTCGTTTTTTCCAAGGTCAGCTTACCTGATGCAGGTAGTGAAATGGTAAGAATCAAATAAATTGCCGAAACATTCGTAGAGATTCGTTGTGTGAAGTAAGATGTCAGTGATGTGGCTGTGTTCTACTTTACACAATTTTGTAGAGAAAATTCCTATGACCTTCAATTAGAATTTTATGAAGAGAATTTAAGCGTATGCGATAGTTTAGTTTTGTAACATAAAAATCTTTCTTTAATGAGCCTCTTAAAACCCCCTCCAGATGCTCTCTGATCTCCTGCTGTTACGCCAACTTGTTCTAATTCTAAACGTTCCAGAGAACTGTTGCTTTTTGTCAATAAAATTCTAAACTCAAATCAAGTTTTCAGCACAGTCTTATAAAGTAATTTTAAATACATGTCAACAATCAGCGATTCCCCTTTAAAATTTTCTTATATTTTTGTTTTTTGTAAAAGAAACAAATCAGTTTCATTATTTAAACATTAAATGTTAAGTTTTTTGTTTCATGAAAAAGCCACAGTCTTATTGCAGTTTAGAGTAAAAGTGAATTTATATCACTAGTATTGTGTAACGTTCTGTCAATTGGATCACTGAAGTGTGAAGGTTCTGCTCCATTTGGTTTGCTGCTTTCCTTCCTTGATTTGATACGGCTCAAGTTTTTGTGTTGTGCTCTAGAAGGAGTGAAAGTTAACGTTAAAAAACATAGAATAAAATCAACTCCTGTCCTCAATTTTTTTCTATCTTAAATTTTTAACTTCTGCACTAACTTGTGAAATGATTTTAATTTGAATATCCTCTTTCTTTCTAGATTTGGAGTTATCTCTGACGGTGTGAGCTATTGAAGTGGAAAAATAACTTGCTTATAGACCAATCACGTCAATATCATGGGGCTCAACATGAATGTCACACTTCTGAAGTGGTTTCTACTTGCGGCTGTGATTTCTGTTCAATTTTCAACCAGTGAAGCATTATTTGAAGGCATTTATTGTGGTAAAGAAAACTGCTATGATGTTCTTGGAGTTACACGAGAAACAGGAAAACAAGAAATTTCTAAAAAGTACAGAGCTTTGGCAAGAAAATTCCATCCTGATATGCATCGCACTCCGGAAAGCAAAGCAGAAGCTGAAACAAGATTTAAGGAAATTGCTACAGCATACGAAATTCTTAAAGATGATGAAGCTCGTCTGGACTATGACTACATGCTGGACAACCCTGAAGACTACTACAGAAATTACTATCGTTACTACAGGAACCGAGTTGCTCCCAAAGTTGATGTCCGAATTGTATTGATTGTTACTATATCGGTCATATCGGCTTTCCAGTACTATAGTGCAAATCAGCGATACGAAATAGCCATAAATTATTTTATGCAACAGCCCAAATATCGCAATCGTGCTTTGGATGTTGCCAGAGAACGTGGTACATATGATGAAAATCCTAACCCTAAGAAAGGGGGTAAAAAGAAAAACAAGCAGGAAATCAAGGAGGAAACAGAACGTATAATTCGAAAAGTTCTTGAGGAAAACATGGACATTCGTGGTGGATATGCTAAACCAAAAATTAGCGATATTCTGTGGATCCAATTAGTATTGCTCCCTTATACTATATCCTTGTACTTTCTTTGGTATGCTACTTGGGTATGGAGATTTAATATTAAGAAAGAACCCTATGGAGAGGAACAAAAGCTCTACCTTATTAGAAAGCATATGAAACTTGGTCAGTACCAGTTTGATGCAGTTGAAGAAGCAGATAAGAAAGATTATCTGAAAAAAGGTCTATGGGTAAAAGAAAATTATGATCTTTGGCATCAAGAAAAGGAGGAAGAAATGAAAAAGGTTTTAGCAGAGAGTGCTAAACATAAAGCATATCGTAGGTATCTTAAAGTTCATGGTGAAGGCAGAATGACATTTGATGACTCATAAATTACGTACAAAGCTTGGTCCAAATTAATGTCTATCCACTCATAAAATTATATGTTCTAATTTTTTTGTACTTATTTTATTCATCCTGTAAAATCCAGTGAAAACTTTTATCACCTCCATTGAAATGTAAATATTTTTAATATCTTGAAAAATAAACCCGAGCATGCCAAAGTCAAACCACATACCATTCATTAATTTTGTCATTTATTCTGAAGGCTTGAAGGAAAGTTGTGATGATTGTGATTGTATGATCTCTGTAGTCTTGTAATCCAACTTCCACATTTTTATTTTACATTGATTGTGTTTATGTAATTTCTTTAAATGTGCCAAGGTTATTTGGTTTGTAGTTCTCAATCTAAAAAAAATCTTACTTTTATCAAATATCCACCAGGTTTAAAGCAGTTGTAGACATTGCATATTTCCTGTTTTAAGTTCTTTCATAACTATTTATTTCTTCTTGTTGACTACTTATAAGATTCAGTGTTAAGTAGGATATATTGGTTAGTAGGGAATTGGTGTCTGATAAAGGAATGTGTATGCATTGATTAGACTTAAAAAATTTCCAGCTAATACTCATTTTCTTTTCAAAATCATCATTAAATTATTTATAGCTCATAATTGTCATGGTAAACATGCCAGCCCACTGTTCTCCTGTTTTCGTTGTTTCATGCAATATATCTTCCTGTTTTCATTTCAGAATCTACCATTAAAAAATGGTTTTGCATTCTATGTGTTTTGTCATTTATAAAAGACCATAATATTTATTTGGATAAACTATCCACTTTATTGATCTTTTTTTACGTAATCATTGGTAATAATGATAAATGTTGAACTGCAGTTTACTGGTTTTCACAAACATTTTAACAACATTGACTCAGGACAGTAAAAATAGTATGTTTGTTATGGAAGAGTACACAACTAACCACCAAACCCCTTGCAATTTTATCAAGGAAGGAGTGGCCAAAATCTCTGCCACAATTTCTGACCTTTCCCTGACCCTCCCTGTAGGAGAATGAACGTTTGAAATATCACTCATGCAAAGTATATTTTTTGTGACTCCCTGTGTTCAATATGATCGCAACAGTAGTGTAATATTACACTTAGCTCAGCATCTTCTATGACACTGTTCCGGGCTTGACCTCCTTTGGTACCGGCTCCAGCTCGCACATGGGTGAAGGAGTAGCCGATTGCTGGAAAGAGAAGAGAACTTTGTTACCTCATGCCCAATAGGCTAATCTGTCCGTCTTGCTATGCCAAAGCAGGGGGGTGTGCGTGGTCGAACGGTCGGGCAGCTCTGTTGAAAGGCAACTGGACGTCGGTGTAGGGGTTTTCGTGCGAACGCCTACACACTGCCAGGCATGCGGAGAAAGCTCCTCATCCTACCACACTAGCTACTCACCCTGGCCGCCGCCTGGTAGTAGTCGTCGATGGCCTTCATCTTCTCAGGCCTCTCCGTGACGGGGAGGCTGGGCTGGTCGTCCAGGCCGTGCACCATCCGGTAGACCGCCGAGTTCTTGAGGTTGTCGTGCTTGTGGCTGTACTTGTGGAAGTTGATCCTGCCGCATCCGTAACAACTCTCATTGATCTCGGCACGCTCGTGGATTAGCGCCGGGAATGTGTTGCTAAGCCGCCGGTTGCTGCAACCAGGACACTGTAGCGGTCTCTGCCGGCCGGCCGGGCAGCCGA
>NW_026267201.1:377925-380147 GCF_000697945.3 Frankliniella occidentalis
CCCCCTCCCCCTCCGCTCCCCCGCCCCGGGACGTACGAGTCGCTGACATTTGCAACCCCTGCCTCCTCCCCGCTCGGACCCAGCCTCCCTTCCTCCACACCGCCCCGGGCCCGGCCACAGCATCCGCACGTTCGTCGCGTTGCTTCTCTCCCTCTCTCTCGACCCTCTGGGAACGACATGGGGGCAGAAGAGGACGGGAGGTGTGTCGGCCGCTGCCGCCGAGCGCGCCGAGGTGCCGAGTCCAGTGCCGCCCTCCCCTCCCCCCTCCCCGCGCACGGCAGCGCCGCGGGAGTATCAGATTAGCCTACCGCACCGGCGCACCCGCTAAACGGGCCTTCTTCTTCTCTCCTTACTTTGTCCTTCGCCAGAGGCGTTGTGTTGTGGGTCTGAGCGCCGCGACCCTCGGCTGGCTAGACGGGTCCGACGATTGGCACCCACGCAGTTCGATGCTTCTGCTTTCACCTCCTCATCCCCTCGCCCCTGCCTGCCCCGCCCCGTACCACCTCTTCTACCCACCCCTGCGGCATTCCTGCCTTCGAAATCTTCGCTCCGCATTCCGATGTCTCCAACAGCCCTCCTCCCCTCCGCTCCGCTCCCCTCTCCTCAACCCTCCGCTGCACTCAGGGCCGCAGGCAGCGTCGCGTCCCCGGCCGACACGTGCCCGGAGGGGACGAAGATCGTCCTGCTCCCGGCCCCCGGCCACCTGCAGCCGGGGGGGTAAGTCCTGGTCCCCTGGTCTCCTCAGCACGACGCCGAGGCGCGCGCGGAACGGACGCGCTCGACTTTACGCAGGACTCTAAATATAGCGGGTCACAATAAAACAGTCAATCGACTAGCACCCGATTGGGATCGGGGCGAGATATGGGCGAGTCTAGCCCACAACAAACCATAACAGGCGCCGCGGAGAAACTGCCAGCAGACACGTTTTTTCTTTTTACTTGCCGCAATTTTGAGCCCAAAACTCGTCAATATGGCTTGATTGTCATTTGGTCGTGTTACATGGATTGGTCACCGAGATTACACGCGGAATGACGGTAGCCCGTTGTAAGTTTAGAAGCGAGCATAACTCGCATTACTAAAGTGCACTCAACGTCCATCTTGCCTGTCTTTACGGTTGAGCGCAGGAAGTGCCGAACTGTTTGTAATTACATTGGGGTAGTTTGGTTCATGGTCCTGGTTGCTCTGTGTGAAAACTGTAGGCGTGTTTTCACTAGGTGAGCCTTTTTTTTCAGCGGTGTAACCCACGCGTTGGTACGCCTCGGTGACTGATCCAACTGATCGAGCTGTCTGTTGGCCGATGGCCAGCGTAAGGCCAAGCTAAGGCCAGTCTCACTCCTCGACCAACTAGGTCACTCAGGCAAAGGAAGGAGACTGCACCAGATGAGATGTGCCCTGGACGGTAGGGTGGTGCAGAGGAACTATGAAAGAGGGGATAAGTGCAGTATTTCTGCTACTTCGTGTCTTTCTAAGCAATATCAGCGGTATCAAAATAAATATCGAGGGAAGAAGGGATCATAAAGAAGATAAGCCCACTCTATAGGGTACTTCGGGCAACGGAGGAAGAAAGCGGGTAGAACATAAAGATTCCTGGTTGGTCTATTCTTCTTCCTCCGTTAGCCGGAACACACTATACGAAAAACTGAGGGGGAATAACTCCCTTTCCATTTGTAAGCATGATTCCCGAAATACTCGATTCTTAGTGATTCCCGTCCACTCATATTTCTTCCTTAGGTTTTCTAGTGGTAGAAGTCGCTTATTTCGACTAATTTGTACCAGTTCCGCTAGTTTCGCGCTTAGTTTTAGAGATATCTGTTGATTTCGATTAGCGAAAAGGCGGAACATACATCGTACATGTACTAATAAACAAGTAGTTTTCTGGATAGGAAATACTCGAGCGGCCAACCAATTTTATGAAAACTAATTTATTTGCAGAAAACGGCAGGCTCACTGCTCGTGCGTTTTGAGATATCACCAGGCGCAGATCCTACGTCCAGCTCTGAGGGGGCACGATATGCGAGAATATACGCGTAAGGGAAGGTGGGGTAGATTGGGACACGGGGTACATTGGGACAGTAGCAATATCACATATTTCTAACAGTATTTAAGTACTGAAAAAAATTGACACGTAGCCAATGTTAGCATATTTCATGATGGTATCAGTGTTGGGAAGATTGCACACCATGTCTGATGTACAGAAAATATCAAAATACGATAAGCTCAAA
>NW_026267201.1:380732-381257 GCF_000697945.3 Frankliniella occidentalis
GAAGCCTCTACATCCGCTACCGGTCAGCCCCCGCGGTAATCCACTCCACTCACCCCAACGCTTTGCCGAGCAGCACCTCGGCCTGGGAGGTGAGCGTCTCGGCGATGAAGTCCTCGTTGAAGGCGTCCGCCACGGTGCGCCACTTGCGGCCGCCAGGGAGCACGATGGGCCGGGGAAGTGGCGTGAGGGGGAAGCTGGGGCGCTCCAGGCTGAGCTTCTCCGTCTGCAACAAGCCAGGGGCTTAGGGCTCGACGGCAACGCGGTACCTGCGCCGTTGGGGTGATTCGGCCGCCGGGGCGCCGTCAAGATATGCAGTCCTGTTGCACTCCGGTGTCGGGCGGGGCGGCCCGCCCCACCGGGGCCCTCGCCTGCGGAGTGGGCAGTCCCGCTGCATCCCGGTGTCGGACGGGACGGCCTACCCCAACGGGGCCCTCGCCTGCGGAGTAGGCTGTCCCGCAGCACCCAGGTGTCGGGCGGGACGGCCTACCCCAACGGGGCTCTCGCCTGCGGAGTAGGCAGTCCCGC
>NW_026267201.1:381307-393954 GCF_000697945.3 Frankliniella occidentalis
CGAGAGATGTGATTCTGCGGTGGCGGCGGCGGTAGGTTTGCTCTGCGTCGCGCAAAAGTCAAGACGTCGCAAAGCGCAGCAGAGCGACGAGGAAAGGTGGAGGACGGGGGAGGGGATGGGGAAAAAAACAGGCCCAGGCCCGAGTTGCTGGCTAACTGCTGCCGCCCGAGCTGGTTGGGGCGATATGGTCCTAATGTCTCACTTTCGACGCCGGGGCATTGCGGAGGGGGTGGACGGAGAGGACGGTTGGCCAACTAGGGGTACTAAAAAGGACGGCCGCCCGGTCCCATTGGCCAGAGTGGTTAAAAAAAAAAAATCAACGTCATATATATGCAGGGCAACAGAACGGTCGGCGGCCGGTGTGTGGGAACCGAACACTGTGTTACAAGAGTGCGGGCAGACGGGTTCGGGCGGAAAAAGAAAAGGTAAAAAAAAAGGCGGACCGGGCGGTAAGGGGAGCAGAAGTAAATCGAAGGCAATGGGAAGGCTACACATGTCCCTGTCCGCTCTGGAACGCCGCGCTTTTGCGTCGAAGCTTCTTTTTCCAATTTGCAATAACAAATATTTACTCAACGCGACCTGATCCGATCCGTCATTGACGTCCAGCGTCCGGCCCGGTGGTCTAGCAGGGGAGGCGGACAGGTCGCCGATAATTGACCCCTCCCCTATCCCGTATCGTTCACTCGATGTTACACGCCTCCCGTGTCGACGCCGCGCTCGAACATAGGAAAGTTGATGATGGCCCGGCTACTCGATACCGTCCTTGTCTCTCTCACTCTCACACACTATCCCCTCTCTGCATCTGTCTCTCTCGCTCTCACACACTCTCCCCCCTGCGTCTGCACAGCTGGCGCCCAAATTCATTATCCCGGCCGCACACTCCATCACCTACCTGTGGACCCAGCAGTCATGCGGAGAAGACGCCGCGCGCCCGAGTTTCCGAAATTAGCCGGGTGAGCGGAGCGTGGTGAAGCCGTGGAGGAGAGGCATCGAGCTCAACCTGTTTGCCGCCAATCACCTCCTGCTGCTGCCCGCTCCCTGTCGACGTTGCGTCCAAACGTTGGGGTCGGCAAGGCGCCGGGGCTGGGCGCCGGGGTAACGGGTGACTCCTCCTGCACTGCGGAATGGAGGCCGCAAGGGTGAGGCGACTGACGAAGGAAAGAACCTGTCGGGCTGTCGGCCATAGCAGCCTTTCCAGACCACGCATTAACTATCATTTTCGGGGGTAACTTTTCTTCTTTAAGATGTTTACCCAGCGACCCACGCCATGCACTAAGTGTATCATTTTTCTTAGATTGTCGGTTTCCTTCCTTTATAGGTGTTTACTCAGGGATGAAGAGGGGATTCGGAGGGATATAACGAATGTGCATGCCTGAAGGTAATATGCCTGCTGGCTGATTCGCCCCGCCAACTTCCGTAGTTGGACTGTATACCGCACGCACGCGTGCGGGGGGGCTTTGCCTATAGTGTCGGACCCTGGCGCCTCCGGCCCGACCCAGTAGGCAACCCGCCAGCGCGCGTGCCTGCGGTACAGTTTAACCGCGGATACGGACGGGGCGGATCAGCCACCTGGGTTATGACTTCTCTTATTAACACATCTTACTCCCAGAGTATACTTTTTAACCAGAAAAATATGTAACCCACCCTCTAAAAATGGCACATACCCAGTATGGTAAGATTGCTCTGGCCTCTGGCCGAGGTAACTTTACCATGATGTTCTGAAATAATTTTTGGCTAAAACCTGAACGTTTGTCTGCAGTTATTACAGACCCGTGAAAATGCACCCCTTCCCCCACCTATCTCAGTTTAAAATAAAGCATCACGAGCATGAAGACAATTTATGTGAAGGAGCAAAAACGCGACGCTACTACATGACTTCCCCATGGTATAGCAGCGTCAACACTTTAAAAACAAATTTGCGAATCCCTACCTTTAAGAGGCACTAAATGTGACCTTTCACGCCTTTAGCTGGCTAGCTTCATATGAGTTCCATACAAGAGTAGTGCATTTGGAAAGGCACGAAGCTTTAGTGCCCCAGGAAAGGCACTGAACTGCGCGCCCTTGACTTTAGTGCCCCGGGAAAGGTGTTGTTCAGTGCGTTTGTTTTACCTTTACCAGTGAAACCCCGCGGAGCACAAGTGTACGACGAGGACCCTCGCGGCGCACCCGCGGCCCGCCCGCGGCCCGCCGGGCGGTCCATTCATAACGGGCATCATACAGTATCTCTATGCCCCCGCGAGCCGCCCGGACCGCAAACGAAATGGAAAGGAAACTGGATTGGTCACCAGCTGGTCACTGGCCGCCCTGGCTGCCCCAACGCTGCTGCTCTGAATTAGTCTTCTATATATCCCGCCGTGCCGCGCCGGGGCTCCGGGCCCGCTGCTGCTGCTGGCCGGCTGGCCGCTCCGGGGCCCCGACGTGCGACTTCCGTGTGCGTTCCATTCGAGTCCATTAGGCGGAGCGCAGTAGGGGCGGCGCGGTGCGGGGCGGGCCGGACCCGGCCGGACATCGAATTTAACACGTTTGTCCGCATTGTGAGCGCGCCCGCGGGCCGGGGTGGTCTAGTTAGCCTGCGAGGTAACATGTGCGGAGGTCTGTCTGTGACTAGTGTGACTAGTTCCCAACGCGCGTGGATGAAATTACAGGGCAGGTTGTGTGGAAAATGGTAGGGGGCCAATCAAAAATCTTTTAGTTTTCCATTGAAAAGTATCACGGACTCCCGGACTCCTCCTTTAGTCAAGTCTATACCACCAACTGTCCCCGGCAGTCGAGCAGGATTCTCCACAATTGAGGATTATCGCGTCAGGAGTGTGTCATTTCCAGTGTGTTTTGCTTTCAAAATCAATACGTATGCAATTTATTTCCTTTTTTTACAGTCGGCTGCACCCGGATAGCGCGCTGCTGCTGGGGAGCGCCGCCTGGCGCCACGCGTACGTCACGTGGGCGGGCGTTTGCATCACACGCCTCACCTCACCGCGGAGAGGCGTGAAGGGACGCGTCGCGGTCATACGCACCGCACGTAGAACGTTTTCCTTATATCTTTCCCTCCCCTTTCCCTACTTCTCCCAATACTTTTTCCCCCATAATGTGCCCCGCGTGCGTGTCTCTCTCCCCCGCCGAGCGAGCGTTGCCGCCACCGCACCGTTTGTTGTCGTCCGTCGTCCTCGCCGCGGGCTGTTTGGCAAACGCGACGCGCACCACCTTCTCCTCCTGCCCCCCACCTCCCCCGTCCTCGTGAGAAGGGAACAAGCGGCACACGTCCGTACATCTGCCCGCACCGCTGATGTCGTCCATCGTCCACCTTTTCCCATGCGGTTTAATGCCGCGTTTTGTTCCAGATGGCCGTGCCCGGCCGGGTCTCCGTGGGGTGCTGTGTGCTTTAGCAGTGCTGCTGCTGCGGCCGCTCGCTCCTCCGCGCACGCCTTTCGCCGGACCGGACCGGGGGCCCCGAGCCGCTCGGCTCGGGAGGTGCGGTAGGCCGGGTGGGCCCGGTGGGTGATCGCTCTGCTCTAACCCTTCACTTTCCCCGCCCCACCCCGCCCCGCCACGCCACGCCCAGGTAGGGATGACATACGACCAGGCCGTACCACCAGATGTGGCGCGCGCGGTTCAACAAGGTGGGGAAGTGAATAAGTTCCATGATGTTCTCTGCTTGTCGCCCTCGTTGGGCGGTGATGGTGGTGTTGATGGTGGTGGTGGGGTGGTGGGCCCACGAGCGCTGATTCCTAGCTGCTTATTCGGACCGTGTTTGAGCATCCATCGAGGTGCGGCCGCCACGCCCCGCCACGCCCCGCCACAGTCATCGCCCTCCCGTTGATGTATTCTGATTCCGAGTTATCCCACTTCCGTCCCCCGATCTACTCCACGCCCCGCCACGCCCCGCCACTCCACGCCACGCCCCGCGAGGGGAGAAGAGAGCACTCGGCCCGCACGCACCGGGTGCGGCGGAGCTCCGCTAGCGCCACCTCGCGCACAGGCTGCCTCCTTCCATCACTCGCACTCCTGCTCTCTACGCGTGCTTTTACTTCCCTGACTGATTTACCCCAAACCTCTTCGCTGCGCGCGATACATACTACTTCTACTGCTTCTCTAAACCTTACGTATGAGTTGTGTTGCGCCTCACTTTTGAGGTTTTATGACTGTTTACGACCCGCACTCTCCACCACAGTGGCCAAAAAGGCGTACCCGCTTTCCCTGTTTTGTTGATAACAGACCGTCCAGCTCAAGCAAGCAACACAAAAAGATCCCGTCCCTGTCGTCACGTGCACACCTCGGGGACGGCGAGAGCCACAGGCTGGAGCCAAGGAAGGAAGACAATTTTGTCGAGGAAGTCACAATGCCAGTGAATTATCTACCCTATGAACTCACCGTGCCGAACACGAACGTGACTTCAAACGTTATACTATTTTCTTCCTTTTGTCGCCCTAGATTTATGTCAAACTTTAAGGCGTTATCTAAGGGAAAAAAAAATCATTTGTAAATCTTTGCGAACGCCAGTGTCAGTCTAGGCCGTCTACAACCGGTGTCTGACAATTATTGTCAGGTCTAACTCGCTGACTTCACCCAAACATATCCCTTTACATCGGCGCAACGGTCGACCTCTCTCTTCACAGCTCACTGCCCGGCCCCACTGCCAGACCGGCCGCGCCTGCGCCACAGGTCGCCGTCCTCGCTGTAGAGCCAGATAAGTTGCCTGCACACCAGGCGTCGCCATGCCCGTCCGTTGTCCGTTGTGCCGTCAGTGTGGTTTGCTGCAGTTAGCATTTCAGAGAAATGTTTTCAATTCGCAAAGAGTGTGGGGGTTCTTTCAAAAACTTCGTCCGTTTTACTCAGATTACGGGAGCTCGTCGCCTGCGAGACTCAGCGTAGGCCACCCCGCAGTACACGCATGCACTGCACGCAATATGCTGCCTACCTGCCAGGCGCTATGATACCTTGCGCAGGCTGAACCCTGCTTCGTAACGGCGAATGATGGGTGTACTTTTTGCATGATTTTTGTATTGCTTCGCTCATACAAGTTACCGCAAATAATTCAACTCATCTCCATTTTAGGTGGTCTCAAGGTGGTCTCTAATTATTCGGGTGGGTCCCATTTACATTACTGTTGGCTGTGAGTCGATACGCAAAATTTCTTCTAACGTAACGTTTTGATCTAAGATGCGTCCTTACGCGCAGAGCGGCGGGGCTTACCGGAGCTTAACGCGGATTGGGCGGCTTAACGCGTTTCTCACTTCCTCATATCGCCGAGAGACTTGGAGGCGCAGGGCGGGCAGGGCTGCCCGAGTGACAGCCACGCACGGCGGCATGTCTCATCGCAGTATGGTCGCCAACCGAGGCACACGTCCGACGTGTTGCGTTTTACTCTCTATGGTGAGAAAATACGTACACAACTCTCACACATACACACACTTGCGAACACACACACACTGGCTTATGTCGCCGTGTGCGTGCGACGACATGGACCGCCAAACCTTATTTAGGGCTGAAGAAAGGAGGAACTGGGGGCGACCAGTTTGCCCCGCCTGTCCCCTGACCGGGTTCGGGCGGCAGATCGTAGCAAAGCGCCACTGCTGCTGCCGGTCGCGAGCTGTAGTAGTACTCCTGATTGATAGCACCGTAAACGGGCGGCGCTATGAAGTGAAAGTGATCTTGTATCGTAGCCATGCAGACCTCTCCACCACCTCACCCACCTCCCCGCGGGCCACGCCGGCCACGCCCACGTCCCCACGCGGTCCATTGGCCCCCGCGGGCCCCGCGCCGGCCAGTTCGCACGTCCGCAAACAGCGCAAGGTAGTTTCCCATCGCGGTCGGATCGGAAACACGCCCCTCCTTCCCCCTACCCCCTTCCCCCTTTTCCAATCTTCTTTAGGAAAGTAATCATCGGTCTCTATGCGTTTCCTCCTCCTCCTCCGTTTCGTGTGAGGCGATAGGGACGGGCCAATTTCATCATGATTATGCGACGTAACGCGCTTCCGATGGATTCGCCAGACGGGGGCGTTATAGCTCTCTCGCAGCTCACTCAGTCAGTTTTATCCATCAAAAAATTATGTTCCTTGTCTTGAGTTTTGCGGTAGTATGGGGTAAAACAGAGACACGGTGGGCAACAGTATGAAAAAGTCATTTATTCTTAAAACTACGCAACAACACGACAACAACAACTACCCTACATTTAAATAATCTCGCACCTAGGCGCCGCCCTTGCGGAGCCCTTCGCCCTGGTGCGATCGACTAGGACACTGGCCGGCAACAGTTTCCACGCCACCTCCCTCGTCTGCGGATACAAAACACATCCGTTTTTGTTGTTGTTTTTTGCGACGTTTTGAAATTCGCCCCTTGCCGTCGTGAGGGAGCATGTGTCGAAACTACTATTGCCAGTGCCGGGGACATGTGTGGCGGGCCGGGACAGGCTGCCCGACGGGCCCAACTACACGTTACAGCTTTGGGAGAGAACAGGGAGCACCGGATCGATGTGAGCCGGCCCCGTCATCAGTCGTACATCACAGACTACAGGACGGGCTCGCACTACGCCTTGATGATGGTCTTGTAGGCGTGCTGGTGCTGCGGCTGCTGGTGCTGGTGCTGCACGCGCGCGCCGTAGGTTCCGACCAGGCTGGCGGGGGTGGGCGGCGCCTCCAGGCCGACGGGGCCCTGGCTGTTCTGCTTCTGGACGAAGTGGGGAGGGCCGTCGTTCTGCGAGGAGGGTCCCTCGGGCTGCGGCGACTGGAACACGAGCTGCTGCTGCTCCGGGTAGAACCGGGTCTGGGGCTGGTGCAGCTGGGGCTGCTGCAGCTGGATGTGGTGCAGCTGGTGGTGGTTGGGCTGCGCCTGGTGCAGCTGCGGCTGTGCCTGGTGCAGCTGTGGCTGCGCCACCTGGCCGTGCTGGGGTCCCGCGTAGAAGGTGATGAGCTGCTGGGGCTGCTGGGCGAGCAGGGGGTGGCCGAAGTACTGGAAGCCGTTGGCGGCCACGGGGCCAGCCTGCGCGGGGGCGGCGGCCGGCGCGGACAGGACCATGACGTACTGCTGCGGCTGCTGGTGGTGGTGGGCCGACTGCTCGGGCTGGCCGGCGGACTGCTGGCCGGAGGCGGGCTGCGCGTGGTGAGCCTGGGCTGGCTGGGGCTGGGGGATCAGGTACATGAGGGGAGCCTGGTACTGCGGCATCTGGAAGTACGGCTGGGGCACGTACTGCAGCTGCGAACGGAGGATTGTCATTAGCGGGGGGCTCGAGGGGTACTACTCACACTCACTGGGGTACTTCATTAATACTCTAAGTTCCGCTAGTACTCACCACGTGCTGCTTGGAGGGCGCGTGGTACTTGGAGTGCAGTAGAGGCGGCAGTGCGGGCAGCGCGGGTTGGTACTGGTATTGGTACTGGGGCGCGATGAACGAGTACGGGTGGGGGGCGTACAGGGGCTGCTGGGGCTGTTGCTGCTGCTGCTGCAACTGTTGCTGGAGCTGTTGCTGCTGCTGCTGGTGGGTGCTGCTGTAGGTCGTCAGCTGCGGCTGCAGGGGCTGCAGGCTCTGGGGCGCGCTGCTCACCGTGTTGTCCACGATGGAGTTGCCGGACACGGGCGAGAGCCTCGCGGCCCCGCGCTTGGACACGGACTCAGACGCCTGGCTCTCCTGGTCGGTGACGCTGACCGGGCCGGGGCCGGCCTGCGCCTGCGCGCCTGCAGCGGCCGCCGCGGCGGGCTGGGGCTCGGGGCCGGGCTGGGGAGCCGGGCCGGCCACCGCCATGGCCAGGACGGCCAACACCACCACCTGCAACAGCGGGGAAAACAGGAGGGCATCAGCAGTTGCACCAGCGAAATTAGACCGTGCTCTATGTGCTCGTCGAAAGCAATGGATGTCAACCCATAGCGGTGACGTTCTTTTCCTTTTGTAAATGAACGACACAAGCTCGTGCAGAAACTACACTCTACACTCGCACGTTTTTGAGCCAAACATGTATCTGGATTCGCCCATTTGTTAAAATTTCGAAATCTTGTACTATGGCTTTTATAGTTCAATGTCGTTGTAAACAACAACAAAAACAGTTCTTGCGCACACTGTTAAAGTCGTACGAAGAAAAATGCCAAATCCTTTGTAATACGAAGGATTTGGACGCTTCGTAGGGAGCAAATCCTTCGTTGGTACGAAGCATTTGGCATTTTGCTTCGTAAGACTTTAACTGTGCACAATTTTGTCACTAGACCTCGAAATATTGGCCGTGTTGTCAAAGTTACAAAACACATGTCGGTAGAAAGTCCTCGTCACACCTGCCTACACTGGTCATTTTTAGACACGATCACTCCCTACGATGATGGCACGGTCGCACTTGTCACCAAACAGTCTTCATTTCCTTTTAGTCTTCCGTTCACTTGATGTCACTCACTTTGGGCACCACAACACAATAACACACAAAACACTTGCACTGCACTGCGGATAGACAAACACCGCCCCGCTGCTCTGCTCGGGGATACTCACAATGGTCTTCATGGGGATTGGGATACAGAGCGGGGCGCACTAGAGCACTCGGCCTGGCCTCGCCTAACGCCTGGCTGATTGTCGACTTGTCCAGGGACAGAGCCGTTGGGGCCTTTATAACCGCAGGCCCGCTCCAGCCGCCCGGCCCGCCCCACCCCTCGGCCCCACCGCGCCTGGAGACTGGGCGGGGCGGGGCGGGGCAGGGCGAGGCGGGGCGGGCTGGACCCGCTGTCCACTGCTCGACTTTTCTCTCCCCACCCCTCCAACCCCTTTTCTCCTTCCCTCTTCCCCTTTCTCCTCAGAATGTCCTTGCGCTGCCACAGCTGAGCTGCGTCCCTCGGCTGTCCCCGGGCCCCGCGATGAGGAGACACGGCGCATAGCCGACGGACGCAAATCCCCACTGCAGATTATCTGCGTGCGCAGTGCAAAGCCCCGGCGGTACGTACTGAAGGAGTGCAAGGTGGCACCAGACCAGAACCTGCGTGGCCGCGGCGTGGAGAATCGCGAAAATTTAATGTCCACCAGTTTGAAGGATCCGGCCGCCAGCTTCCACTTCTAGCCCCACTAGTTCGGCTCGGCCCGGATCCGGCCCGGATCTGCGGGAGTGGCTGACGGAGTGGAGCACTCCGCATGGCAGGTATAGGATGCTGCTTGGTATTCGGTCCCGCATGACGCATACATTAGGCGACGGGGCGACGCCGGCCAGCCTCTCTCTCTCTCTCGACAGCATGCTTCCCCTCGATATTGCTCTCCTTGTCCCCTGTCTCTCTCTCTCCTCCTCTCTGTCTCTCTCTCTGCAGCCGATGCAGGGCCCAAGCAACCTGTTGAGGGAAATTCAGGGCGAAGTTACGCAACAAACAAGAGCAGCGCCGCCGGGGGGACGGCGGGGCGGGAGCGTGTGGGGGCTGTGCTCTCCTCCGTACTACCAAGGGCGGCACCGAGCCCTCCCGCCAAACATCCCAGCAGGCGAATCGTTTGCGCCGCTCCATGCTGTTCGCGTGTGTGTGTGTTGCCTACGAGATTTTGTGCGTCACCCCGCTGCGCTATGTCCGGTCCGCCCTCCCTGCTCTGCTGTGTGTGTTTGTGTGTGCGTGCGCGTGTTGCCGGCCTGTCCGCTCTGTCCGCTATAATGTCGACATGTCACGTAATCCCTGGTTTATCGGCGTCGAGAGCTCGAGGGGGCAGGAGCTGCTCGGAGCCTCGGAGCGAAGCGGCGCCCCGGGCGAGACACTTTGCGCCGGACTCCACCACCGCTCATGCACGATCGTCTCTTCATTACGCGGACGCGCGTGTCCCCCTGGTCTCTGGCTGCGCGCACAAACGTTGCGTGCGTGCAGGCCGGGATGCACCGAGCTACGACCACGATGTGGCCACACGACACCGTAAGGACTAATTGGGCGAGGTAATTGGATTGTTATTGGAGGTGTGCGAAAGGAGGAGAATGTGGTGGGTTCGTTCCGGCCGACCTGCCCTGTGCTGCTGCGCGCGGAGCGAGGGCCTGCGACCCGGTCTTACGCACGGACGCGGTGGTGTGACCTGGCGACCGAGACATTTCATAGGTCTATCTCTGAGTGGCATTGGGCAAGGCAAAGGCACTCGCGCACTCCGAGCATGTCGCGTGTTTTGAGTGGATGTGTGTGTGTGTGTGTGTGTGTGTGTGTCTGGGCGAGTAAAGTGTATAGTGCACTGTGTAGCTACGAGGGTTCTCCAGGTATCTGCTACCTCTGTGCCAACCTTTCGGTTTCGAAATCAAAAAATCTCGAGTTGCTCCTTAAACGCTAACACTAATCTTTTCCCTTTCGGTCTTCTCACCCAGATCAGTCGAATAGTCAATGAAAAATCAATGTCGCACACTTGCCCATTCGTACACTTCAGGGAGTAAGAGCGTGAATTTTCCTTCGAAATCAACCCATATTTGTGCCTTCATGGGTACGAATAATGTGAGTTCACACACCTACACGTGCGACACATTCACACACTTGGATTTCGGTGGAATTCACGCCGAGCCCCCCCCCCAGCACGGATGAGTAATAACGCGGCAATCAGAGCGCGCGCACATAGTCAATACAGAGATAAAAAGACGCGAGCGTTAAACTTTAATGCGCCGTGTGTGCGGTGAGCTGAGGGCGAAGCGTTTCGCAGACAGTTTTATGGGAAAACGGTTAGTTATATGACTTGGCGGGCCAGGGACCCGCCGCCGCTGCCGCGTGAGGCCGCAGGAGCTGCTGGGCCAAGGAGCAAAAGCCAGAGTCGTCAGTCGTCGTCATCATCGAGGCGAACAGCATCCCCTCGTCGGCCGCCGCTGCAGCAGCGCACTGGGTCAGGACGAGGGGGTCAGCGCGCGGCCAGGCCGATGGCGCGCCAAGCACCACGCCGAGCACGCCGGGCCCGTGGCCTGTGATTACCCCCCCCCCTCACTCCGCAGGGCCAGGCCGACGGCGAGCCGAGCACCGCGCCGAGCACGCCGGGCCCGTGGCCTGTGATTACCCCCCCCCCCTCCTCACTCCAGCCCTCCCCTCACTGCAGTTGCAGTAATGTAAGAATCGGACGCTGGGCTGGGGGGACTCGATCGGGTCCACGCCGCCCCGCCGCCCTGCCATACGGCCACGGCGATTGGTGTGGCCAGGTCCCGGCCCGGTCAGTCCGCCGGGCAAGACTTGCCAACGAAAAAAAAAAATTGATAATGGTGTTTGCTTCCGGCGCTTGTGCAGGCCGCCGTCACTCCTGCTGTCGGTGAGCCGAGCTGAGCAGCAGCAGGGCCGTATGGCGGAGCAGTTGAGCCGGTACGGGTGTGCAGGGCGGGGTAGGCAGGCCGATGAGACCCAGATGCCGAAAATGGTCCGAAACAATGGAGGAAGTAAGTAGGTGTGTGCACATTCCTTTTGCTCGCCGTTTGGTTGGGGGGTCGTAATATTTTACGATAGCTCGTCGCGGAAAGGGAAAGTGGAGGGGGAGAGAGGGAATGGGAGGGGTGGTCGGAGAGGCGTCGCGAAAAGGGATCATCCAGAAAGTGTGTCCCCCCTCATTCGCCGTCACGAACCTGTCAAGCTCTCATAGCGCCTGGTTGGTAGGCAATATCTTGCCTGCAGTGCATATGTGTATTGCGGCGTGGCCTAACCCGAGTCTCGCAGGCGCTGAGCTCCCGAAACTTGCCGAATTAATCTGAGAGTAACGGACGTCCTTTCTCAACCACCTTATAACCCAGCGGGTTATCGGGTTAAGCCTCAAGGTGTGGGGCTGGGAACGGAGGATGGTGCATGAAGGCCGCTACATCATAGTAAGGAAGAGATGTTGTCGGGAAACTCATCGAACGCAGGTATTCATCAGTTTTTGAAACAAATCAAACGGTGCCGATTTTGCACCACCACTCGTTGTTCTTCCTTTCGGTTCCGGAACAGGTATATTGCGGCCTCCTCCAGGTTGGGCCCCATTACAACTCTCCGGACGGAATCATTATAATTATTGCGTGAGCTTCTCGCCGGATATATCGACGGGCCGCAGACACCCGAGCCGCCCCGGTTATGAGAACTAGACGGTCCTGGGTAATGGGCGGCTTGGGCTTGGGCGCGGGGCGGGTCGACACCTTGCGCGACGCCGTGGCCCACACCACCGGCCGCCTAGCTCGGCGGGACGTGATTTAGACAGCTCCTCATCGCCCTCGTAATTTCTCCCACCTGGAAAGTCAAGTCCATTTAACGACACCACCTCCCTCCCCGCCACTCCTGTTCTTTTCAGTCATAGGGCTCCGCGGGCCCCACTATCTCCCGGACCCGGACAACACGTCGTCGAAATGGAGTGGAAGTGTTTGAACGGTTTGATTTCCCACGAAGATAGGCTGGGTATCACTTTATTCGCGTGGTCGAATGGTCCTCTGGCGGGACGGGCTGGTGTACGTACGAGTCGAGAGTTTCGAGTCAGACAAAGAGAGACACAGAAAGAGAGAGGGGCAGAGACAGAGCGGCGGGCCGTGGATTTGATTTAGAGTAGGACAGAGCGACACTGGGATTGGACCCCTGGCGCGCGCGAAGGCGTCGCCGCGCCACGCCAGCCCAGGCTCGCGTCTGATTCGCGAGGACGGAAACACACTTACACTCCCGCTCGCACACGCACGCACCGCCACGACAAGGCAGCGCGACTAACTGGACCGATTCCGTTACGATGGCGACGAGCTGCGGGCGGGGCG
>NW_026267201.1:396689-400322 GCF_000697945.3 Frankliniella occidentalis
TGCTGCGCCCCGAGCAGGAAGGGGTTGCCCTGGCCGAACGGCAGCAGCGACAGCCCCAGCGGCAGGCCGGGCTGCAGGCCGGACTGGTCCTGGGGCGCGGGCTGGAACTGCAGCCCCTGCTGGTACAGGCCGCCGTCCTGAGCTACCACCGCCGCTGCCATCGCAGCGAGTGCGACCTGGAACAGGGAAGATAAAACACTGTCAACACAGAGTTCAATTTGACAAATTTCTCGTCCTCCTCCAGCCCTACAGCACCTGGCTAGGGATTTTATTTTTCCGAAAAAATACTTTTTGTTTGAAAACTTTTCAAGTTTTTTTTTATTTTACATTTTTTTCTGCAAGGTTTTATTTTTTCAAGTTTTCTAGAAATGTTTCATTTTTTTCCGATTTTTCCTGGAAATTTTTTTAATTTTTTCCGGAAAAATGTTGGACTTTCAAACTCCTACACCCTGACAGGCCAACGGGAAGTGGTTTTGATCCTGGATAATAATCCCCGCGGAGCACTTTTCGGCCGCGGTCCTCCACAGAACCCCACTGGATCAGTGGAGCAGGCGGAACTGTTCCTGATTGATGAGGTGTTTGGGCCCGGGCGCGGGCCGGCAGGTGTTGGGCGCCGTGATGGGACTAATCCGAGCGTGGCGGCCACCCTGTCATTCTCCCCTGTCTCCCAACACCTACCCGCATTTCTACGAGTTTTTTCCCCCCACTCAGTAGTTATCTTCCTACTGACTGAAGTCCGAGAGAGTAGCCAACAAACATTTTCAACTATGGCCGTTTTGCATAGGCAACAAGGCGCGTCTAGAGTACAAATTCTTTGTCGGGCATATATACCTTTGGAGCTACAGTTTTGCGAAAGAAAGAGAATGTTTGGGTGCACCCAAAAGTATCTAACGAACTAAATAACTCACATCGATTTGACAACCTGTTTCTTTCCTGGCTTCCGCAGGTTATGGATTCAAGGGGTCAGCTTCGAGGCATGTTATGTCAGAACTGCTTCCCGCCGAATTCGGGTTGACCGCATTCCGATACCTCCTGCGAGGCTGGAGGCTCCAGCCCGGAGCGTCCAGGCCGCCGCCGCCGCCGTCCAGAACTGGACTCGGCCCACATGCGCCGGGCGGGCCGGGGCCCGAGGCGGAGCGGGGGTCCCGAGTCCGGCCAGGAGGAAACGGAGCAGAGCAGCCGTGTTGTGCAGGTCAGTCCCGCTCCGGTCAGTCCGCTCCTGCCGGGTTCCTTCTAGAGGGTTTCACAGCTTCTCCTTCCAGCCCCCTCCAGGCTCCAGGCGCGCTCGGGACGCGTGCCGCGGTGGTGTCCGGCCGTAATGCTCCGGCAGGGCGCGGGCCCGCACGTCAAGTGGACACCGTGTGAGACATGGGACATACCGAGAGAGAGACAGAGACAGAGAGAGTGTGTGTGTGTGTGAGAGAGAGAGAAGCAGCCGGAGTGGCCAGGCCGGCCCCGCGGTGTTGCAATAAGGTCCGGTCCCGTTACGTCACGAGGCTCCTGGAGCCGCGCCGCGGGCCGCCAGGGGTTGTGACTGGACCGGGAGCACGCGTCAGCTCAGCCAGCTTCAGGCAGCGTCAGCCAGCGTCAGCCAGCATCGGGCATCGCCAACCAGCCTCAACCAGCGTCAGCACTTCTCCTTCTCACTACTACTCGTGAAGATAATGCGATGGACCACCCGCCCGCGCTCGCCCGGCCCGCCCACTGTGAACGCCTGCGGGTCGCCGGGTAGGCCAAACGAACACACCGCTGCCTTGCGCGGCTGCCTACCCCCACACCCCGCAGGCGACGACGTCCACCACACTCATGACGCTTTAATTTTGTCTCTTGATCTTAACATTGTGCATTTGTTATTTGTTGGTATTTTGTCAAGCGAGTTTACCGCGCAGTTCACGCTAGAATGACTACTTTGCATTCCCCCTCGGATGTTCTCCTGCCAATCTACTGTAAAAAATGTCGTCATAAATTTACAAAAATGTTGTAAACTCGAATTATAATTTAAGTTTAAGTCTACGAGAACACATTTCTTTTTCGCGAATAGATTTGGAGTCGATACGTACTGCATGTATTTTTACGATTCCATTGTAATTTTACAACTTGCGTCAAGGGAAATTTTCCTGTAAACCTTCCCACTGTCTTTCACAGTGTCCGTTATACACTTGTGAGATAAATATAAAAAAAATGAATTAGTCACATCGTAAAAATCTAAATGAGTTCAGTTGAATTAAATCCTTGGTCTCAATTGCCCATTTAAATCAAATCAAGTACTAGGACTATGCGAATGCGAAAGAGAAATGATAACATTTGATTTTAGTCCAGTTAAAATGTGATTGAGGAGGATGTTGAAGGAAGAAAAACGAAGTTGTCATGCCGGCCTAAGGAAGAATTTAAAAGGCAGCAAAAAGAAAGACACAAAAAAATAAATCGATTAAAAAAAAACAAGCTTGAGTTGTCATTCCAGCTCGACTGTGTTTTTATTATTATTGGGTTGTTTCGGGGATGCTGGGCGGGTGCCAGGCCACACGTTTACTCACCCACACGAGGGAGGCCCGCGGCGCCATGCTGAGTAGTGCCACGCTAGTGCCGGGTGCAGCGTCCCGACGTCGTCCTGGCTGCTCCCTGCGCTCCCTGCTCTGGCACTGATTGGGACCCGGGCCGTTGCCGGCGTTATATACAAACATTCATATGGTTTGGTCCTGGCCGTTCCGTCCCGTCGAGACGTAAGAGCGGGAGCAGCCACCTAGTAGAGGGAGAGGGAGGCGAGGGGGTGGGGGGCGGAGCGGGACAGGGCCGCGTCGACGGAGGCCGGCCGGCCGGCTGGCGCGGACGTCTTAACGCTAACCGGCCAGCACTAGGCCAGCGTGTGCGAGCGCGCGCACTGAGCGCATACACCTCTTTTATTGCCGGGCTTTTGAGTGATGGAAGGGGTCAAGAGAGACTCAACTCGATGGGTTTGAGTTAATAAAACTGTAGAATGGGGCAATCTATGTTTGATGGGAAATCAAGGTGGGTAGTGATGGACAGATATGTTAAAGACGTTACTCTTTTAATTGGACCTTTAGCATTGGCAAAAGTCATCTACAATGGTATTTCATACCTTTAGACCATGGGTGAAAATTATAACATATAAGGCATATATGGCCATAGTACATTTCAAGTGAGATGAAGATGTTCCCAGATGTGTTGAAACAGACCTACAAAATTACAACAAAGCTATGAAAATATTCTAAACAGTTAAAAATTCATTACAGACTTTTTGAATACATTTAAGCTGAACTTAAAATTATCACATTGGAACGGACAGAAGTACACAAACAGTCTTGCATTGCAAATAAAACAAAGTGTGGAAGGAACTTGTCAGACACACACAAAATTGGTAAACAATGAGGATTTAAAAGTGATTGATGGATGATTTCTTAATTCATTCTCTGTCCAAATATAGTGTTCAAAATGTTAACAAAGTAACATGGCACAACTTTCAAAGTTACACCTTAAGAAAAATATGATTTACAAAGTGAGTCCTTATTACATGCAACAGTTCTCAAAAAGATACAGACAGACAAATGGTAATGACGATATGAAAAGACTCTGGCAGTGATCGTAAAGAATATTAAGAAAATTCTAAAAAATATT
>NW_026267201.1:405457-406996 GCF_000697945.3 Frankliniella occidentalis
CCCCTCTCAATACCGTCCGGCAGGCGGATAGTCGTGGACTGTTGTAGCTATTTGAGCCGTACGAAAGCTGAGGGGGAACTTTGAGGCCGAAGGGCCTTGTGGGGTAGCCCTGCAATATTAGAGCCAATATCGCAAACTCAGGTAGGATAGGCCCATCAAAATCAGATCATGATATATACTTTTCTCAAATCCGCTAAAGTAAAGCATAATTTCATATTTTCAACTAGGTCAAGCTGCAGTTATAATTTACTTATTAACACCCAAATAATTTATTGAATGCATTTAAACTTCATTCTATAACAAGAGATTCTCCAAACTTTCTAACTCCTTGGACTCGTAACACTTACACATAATTGGACTTGTTTGACAGTTGCTCAATTTATTTGATAAACAAATCCAATTCTTTATAAGAGTAACGAGTCCCAGGAAATAATTAACTGGAAATTTTGGAGAATCTTTTGTCATAGAATGAAGCTTAAATGCACCTAGTAAACTATTTGGGTATTTATAGGTAAATTGGCACTCTTTTATTCATTTTTATCAAATCTATCTTTTGGGTCTTTAAGATCACTGTCACTGAAGTGTGTTAATTAAAATTTATGTAATATATCATACCAACAAATGTAATTTTAAAGCTCACACCATTTTATTTGAGTATCACTCAGCATAATACGACTCTAGACATAGCTAGCGGTTGTATATATCATGATCTGATTTCGATGGGTCTATCCAACCTGAGTTTGCGATATTGGCTCTAATATTGTTCAGTCCTTTGCAAGTCCATGGCTATAGTGAAATTAAGTTGTGTGTCTAATAAACGTTTTGACATGTCCTATTGAGAGATTAGGTGACTTCCAAACATATGCACAAGTAAACACTATTCTATTTAAAATTTGAAAACTTTGTTTTGTTCAGAAGTTACAAAATTCAACTTTCAGTACCACATTTGGATTCCTCTTTACAAATTGAATAGAAAATGTCTTATACTCAGAGACGATCAGAGTCGAAATGGAAAAGTTATTAGCCCTCAAACTGACAAAAATCTCCAAAACGACCAGATTGTCAATTTGAGGAGGAATAACTCTGCCATTTCGATTCCGATCATCTTCGGGCATAAAATATTTTCGTTTTCTTTTGTCAAGAGGAACCCGAAGCAATAGTTACCATTTAACATTTCTCGCCCGCCTCCACCACTCGGCACGCACCCCCAGCGCACCCGTCGCGCACTCGTTGCGCACTCGTTCCGCACTCGTTCCGCGCTTACCCGATTTTTACAGGGGAAATGAAAAATTTGACTTTTTAGAAGCAATGAGAATCAAGGGAATCGATGGGAATCACCGGGAATCATCGGGAATCAAGGGGAATCAGCGAAAAAACACAGGGAATCGCCGGGAATCACCAGGAATCGCTGGGAATCAACGGGAATCCGAGGAATCAGCGGGAATCACGGGAATCAACGGGAATCACGGGAATCAACGGGAATCACCAGGAATCACGGGAATCAACGGGAATCAGTTCTTTCGGGAATCATGTGTACAC
>NW_026267201.1:407046-413313 GCF_000697945.3 Frankliniella occidentalis
GTTACTCTTTTAATTGGACCTTTAGCATTGGCAAAAGTCATCTACAATGGTATTTCATACCTTTAGACCATGGGTGAAAATTATAACATATAAGGCATATATGGCCATAGTACATTTCAAGTGAGATGAAGATGTTCCCAGATGTGTTGAAACAGACCTACAAAATTACAACAAAGCTATGAAAATATTCTAAACAGTTAAAAATTCATTACAGACTTTTTGAATACATTTAAGCTGAACTTAAAATTATCACATTGGAACGGACAGAAGTACACAAACAGTCTTGCATTGCAAATAAAACAAAGTGTGGAAGGAACTTGTCAGACACACACAAAATTGGTAAACAATGAGGCTTAAAAAGTGATTGATGGATGATTTCGTAATTCATTCTCTGTCCAAATATAGTGTTCAAAATGTTAACAAAGTAACATGGCACAACTTTCAAAGTTACACCTTAAGAAAAATATGATTTACAAAGTGAGTCCTTATTACATGCAACAAAAAGATACAGACAGACAAATGGTAATGACGATATGAAAAGACTCTGGCAGTGATCATAAAGAATATTAAGAAAATTCTAAAAAATATTTATAGGAACTCCATTTCTCTTTCAATGCCAACAAATTTCAGCTGCTCAGTAGGTCCGTATCTGTAAATAGAAAAATAAGAAACAATGAGGATCAGTAAGAACCAAAGGCCACAAGCAAGAGACCCTAAGAAGCAAGATAAAACAAAACAAAAATAAAATAATTAAAACCATATCTATGATTGGCAGTTTGGTGATTCTTACCTGTAATCAAAGAACAGCTCCTCACCAGGCAAAATAGGCCGTTTGGCAAATATACCTATCCGATGATCACCATTAACCATCATGACTTTGGCATAGCAATTAGGATTGATTGAATGGTTGGCAAAGCGGATCTTATTCCCCTTGCGGGTGGCATCCACAACAAAGTCTACAGAGGTACAAGAAGAACACATTTAATAACCCACAAACACTTGTCCTACTAATGATAAAGAAAACGTTTCCCTAAATAATAAAAGCATACCATTGTTAAGATTGAAGAGAAAACTGCACATGTACTTGTCATACACTTTGCCTCTTCGGTCTGCTTCATCTTGTGAAATAACTTCTCCACAATATTCTGAAATGAATTCATTCTTCTGCGCAGACTCCTTCAAAAAGATGCCCCAGCCAGCTACATCTGATGGAGCCATAAGAAGATGCTTATCTGGAAAAAAAAAGTAACTCATAAAGAATATTCTTAACCTCCTGAGACTTGATTAGTAAAACATTGAAGAAAAATACTCACGAAGACCACGCTGCACACTAACATTCTTGCATGTGATGCGTGACACATCAAACTGGTCGGCACCACATGTTTGGCATAGATCAGGATCACATTCTCGAACTGCAAGATAACAAGGACATTGCTTGGTGTTGCATTGTGCCTTACACCGACAGCCTGGAAATCTGTTTTGACCTGGAAGAAAGCAAGGAAAACATGAAGTTTCAGAGGAGAACTAAGATAAACCAAGCCTCTCTAACAAGTAGAAGACAAACTTACATTCAGAACTGCAAAGGCAAAACTTTTCACAAAAGTTCCCAGTTCCAAAACAAGGGCAATTATTGTCACAAGGTTGATCAGGATGATCACATGGTGTGAAATTTGTTACATAATTGGAACTTGAATCCTTCTTCATTTGAATCTTTCGACAATGCATAGACCATAAACGATGCTTCTTTTTCTTCTTGCGAGGTGGAGTTGAGTCTCTCACTGCTTCCTCTGCAGGAATATCAGAAGCTTCTTTCTGACCAAAGTCATAGACCTGAGAGCAACATAGAAAAAATAATCATATTCGTGAGAACAAATGATTTAAGATTCACTTTAAATTGAATAAAAATCATAAACATTTACCTGTTGGCAGGTTTTAGTCAACATAATTTGGGCAATGGCACAGAAGTTATTGTGGAAAACTTTCTGAAGGGCACGGAACATGGATTGATCAGAACCCGTCCATTCAGCACATTCCTCTACTCCGATTTGATCCAACATTGAAAATATTGGTGTTGCAGATTTTTGATACACAGTTTCAAAACTAGCCGGATCATGGTTAATAGATTTTCTTGCATTGTGGCCATGGTGGTGGTGATGGTTATTGGTATGATGATGAGAATTACTACTGCCTGGTTGAGCATTGTCACCAGTACCATTTATAAGGCCATTTCCATCTCGCCCTGCAAGAATATTGACATACATAAAACATTATTGATTGGAAACTACATGTGACCAGTAACAAGTCATCTTGGTTTAAAAAACATACCTTTATACTTGCTACTATCATTACTATCCTCAGAGCTTACTTCATTTGCAGAATCTAACGAATTCTGTTTACGAATCTTTCTAGGTCTTGGACCCTGCTGATTCGGAGGAGTATCTGAGGAGTTGCGATCAACACTATCTTTCTCACGGCATCTTTCATCTTCCTTCTCTTTTTGTCTCTGTCTTTCATCTTCCTCCTCTTTTTCTTGTCTGCTTTCAGCAACTCTAGCTAAAGCCAATTTCTCCCCCATACCTTCCTACAAAACATAATACATTCATCAAATTCCTTAACTTTAAACTAAAAAGAAAGAAAGAAAGAATTACGGCTAATATTATTTACCAGTAGCATGTAACAATGTGCTCCACATGACTCAGGGAAAGTCTTAAGAATTGGCCCTTTTCTTCTTTTCATGTTTGGCCCTGCATGAGATGCTTGTAGTCCTACAAGAGAAAATATTTTTAAAAGACTGAAGCAAATACATGTTAACATAAAAGATAAACCAAAAAACTTACTGTGTAGAAAGCAGTCATATTTAAAACATCTTCTACAGAATAGTGTATGGAAAGAATGAAGAGTCTGCTCACGAGGAACATTCTCTGCAGCGACACCGTCAATGTTGGGTGTGCACTCAGGAGGCCGAACATTAGGATTACCACGAGAGGTCAGTTCAATATACCTGCATTACAACAAAACAAATCATTATTTTCATTGTAAAGAAGGAGAAGAAGCAACTTATAAAACATTGTCAGTTACATACTTGTCACGTAGTTGCTCTGGAGAACCTTTCTCAGGAAACGACACAGAAATTGCTTGGAAAATTGTATCTATGGGGAAAGGCAAAGTTTTACCAGAGAGCTCCAAATCCTCAATAGGAGACAAACTTCCTGCTTTACTTTCTTGAGGTTTTATGTCAGTCTTTCCAGGTATTTGACTATCTTTATCATCTTTGTCTTTATTTACTGCTTTGTCTTTACTCTTGTTGCTTTCACTTTTACCTTTGGCATCATCTTCCTCCTGGATGGGGACCATGACCATTTATTCGTGTAATTAGAAAACAAATATTTTTTTATTTTTTTAAAAACGTTGTAAACTGAAATATGAAGGAATCCTTACATCCTTTACTTGATACGTGACAAGTGCATGTACAAGTTCAACCAGGGTGCTGTCATCAAGAAAACCGGTTTCACGATCACCATGAACTTTACCATCATAGTTTTTGATAAGTTCTTCGATAAAAGTGCCATCTTGGTCCAAAACCTCATCACCCATGTATGGTATATTGTGAAGAACAGTTTCATCCTCCACCTAAAATTTTAAAATGTTTAGTATGAAGGAAAAACAGTTTTTTTCACAAAATTACTTGAGATTAAAGGATAAACTGTTCTCACCATGAAATTCTGTTGGATTGGAGCCCAAGTATACATAGTGGGGATGGGAGTGACGGAGTTAATAATTTTGATGGGACACGATTGCCTTTCTCCATCTAATGCCACAACATCTGACTTCTTCATGCACACAGCATGCTGTGGTGGTTCTTGCTGCCATGTCCACACAGCTTTGTTTTGAAGCCATTTTGTATTCTCTTCAACCAGACAGTCTGAAAAATAACCGTACAATAATGAGTAACAAGGCCGGACTTACAAAAGAAAATGAAATAATGAAATTGGTAATTTGCTGTACCTGTTAATTCCTTACGGTTCACATTCCAGGCAACTTTGACTTCATCTGCTCTCTTATGCCTCTTAGCTTGACGGAGACGCATATACTCCGCTCTTACTCTTTTCTTCCATTCTCCAGTGACTTTTATTTTGCCAGACATGGTAGTGAAAATCCTACACAAACAACAAAAGGGCACAAAAGCATGAAAAGGAGGAAGGGGTGGTATATAACCTATAATGACTCTGTGAAAATAGAGAGGCAGTGCTCTTGCGGGGGGCAAAGGTGATTCTTCAGTTAAAAAGGATAAAAATATGTTGAAAGTGGAGTTCAAACCATGGAGGGTGTGAATAAGAATACGTTTACGAACAATATTTTCTTTTTAAACAAGAGAGAGAGAGAGACGATAGCCTAGAAATACCCGCGAAATCATTCCAGAAATTTATCTCGTTATCTTAAAACAAGGAGGCACAACTTACTGTGAAACCGACTAGCCAGTCCTAAAATACAGTCTTTTAAAAAAACCGTTGGGCACCGCCACACGTATCAGGTACCCATTCTTAATATCATTCATACACTTTTTAAAAACGGGAAAACATCAACGGAAATTTCAACAGATCAAAACAAACCGAATGAATAGTTCGGCGTGACGTAGTTCGCCCGCCCCGCCGCTAGATGGCGGCAGCACCGCGCTGCGCTGCGGGAAATGGCGCCCATTTGAACGACGCGGGGTAAATGACCCGCTGCAAAAATGGAAATCGAAAACGATGCCAAAAAACCAGAAGAGTGTTGGTTTTCGAGCTGATTCAAAATCTATTCGACACGAACATCGCCAGTTTTCCGATATCGTCATCGGTCTGGTATCGTTCCGACATCGCCGTGAGGAGGATCCCGCCAGCCGCGGGGAGGGGCAGGGGGGAGGAAGAGCGCGCGTCCGGACTCCGACCAGGACCAGCCCCTACGAACACCCTAGAAGCACCCTCAGGGGAAAAGTAATTACACCTTGCGAAACGGCTACGCGATATGCGATGATAGATTATGGCACGGTGGCCGAGCCGAGCGACAATGAGGCGACACATGACCCTTCGACGGGGCGCCGGGGGTCGCGGCGATGAGTGACTTGCACCAGTGGTCCAGTTAGTTGACCACCGCGGCCCCGCCTGCGACACGGTGGCGGCGGCGGCGGCGGCGACTTGCACCATGACGTTAACCAGCGGTCACGAGACGCGGGCGTGCGCGTGGCGGTGTCGAGGCAGTCGTGGATGTGGTCGTCCGCTCAGTTCTCCGCGTGCAGCAGGTGTGTGGTTTTCCGCTCCTTCACGCCTCTCCTTGTCTAATTTATTTCGAGCCCGGGCGATAGGACCAGATGGTCCTGGACCGTGCCGAACCCCGCGCGGGCCGCGGGGCTTATCGTTGTACAGGGCAGGGCGGCCACTTTGCCGCCGTCGTCATCGCGAAGCACGTGTTAGGCCGCGAGGTGCTCCGTGGCCACGGTGGCGTCGGGGAACAGAGTGTGCCGCGCGGGCCGGGCACGGGCACGGGCACGGGCACCCAGCACCCTGCAGCTGCAAAAAAAAAAAAAAAAAAAAAAAAAAATGGTTTGTGCACCGCAAAAGTAAATGTAAACGTGTGCGTGCATGCGGCCAGTCTAACTGCAGAATGGGACCGGGCCGGGCGAATCGTACAACTGGTACGCAGCACACAGGGTGTCAAAGCCTGTGGCCTAGGGTAGGGGAAGTCCCCCCCCCACCTCCCCACCCTATCTTAGCTCCTATTCCCCATCCGCCACTAGCCCCCCACCTTTGCAATGACGCGTTCTAATGGGCCTGTGTAATAATGCGGCCTAATGCACGTATAATAGGCCCATGTCAAATAATCCCCAGTTTTCGCGGACACGCCGCGATAGCGCGCTGCTGGCGTCCTTGGAGGCGCGCGGGAGGTCGCGGGTCCCCGTCTGTCTCGCTCGTACACTCGGCCCGAGCCCGGCCGGCTCGCGCAGTCTATCTCCGTCACTCCCACGCACGTTAGCCGCGAGGCCCGATAATGGCACCAATTGTGGCGGAACTCTGCGATCCGCGACCACACCGCAGGGATCATCTCTCTCCATAACGCCCCTCCCCCCTCCATCTCGGTATGTCTGTCTCTCTCGCCCACCACTGGCTCCGCGAGAGGGATAGCGCACCGGCCACCAGAGGCTGCAAGAGGCGTACTAGCGGCAGCGCCATGGGAGCCCACCTCCCCGTGATTGGGGAGTTATTGTTTGTACCATAAGCAGCTCGTCCAATG
>NW_026267201.1:416349-422461 GCF_000697945.3 Frankliniella occidentalis
GAATGTCGCATACTTTTAGGTGTGTGAATGCCCTTTCGTACACCTAAAGGGAGTAAAGGTGTGAATTTTCTTTTAAAATTCACACACGTTTGCCTCGCGTTTGCCTCCACACTGTTAAAGTCCTACCCTACGAAGCAATATTGCAAAAGCATTGCTTTGTAGGATTTTAATTATTTTCATTTAATTATTTTTGGTGGATTTATGACCTTAGGAGGCAAAATTCGGCTTGGCAACATCCGGATTCGGATTCAGCGGGGTCTTGAGAGCCTAGAACCGTCATGTTGCCAAATGTCGCACGAAATGCCCCTTAACGATAAAGTAAGCACGTTTTCTGAGAACGCCCACCCGTCTAACATGGATGGGTATCCACCACAGGCACGGTAGGGGCAGCACGCGGCGCCCGCCGCCCGCGGAGACAAACGGGCAATAAATTATAGCTCCATTTTGACTTTTTGTGATTTGCGTCCAGTCCGCGGGTCGCTGCCGTGCGGCTTCCGGTACTCGCATGTGGCGGCGGGGCCGGTCAGGCACAGGAGCTGCAAAGCGGCGGCCGCCACGGACCACGGCGGCGGCCCAACCCGCGGGCCATCAGCCATCAGCCATATCACCGGGACTTCGACACTGAAAAGTCATCAGTAGCACAGGACAAAATAAAAACTGTCGAGTAATCCCAGCACCAAAAGGTACTATTTTTGGTAATTGTAATGCCTTTACAAAGGAGTTAATGCAGTAGCAGTTTAAAAGGTGTATTATTGCACCTTTGCTTTTGCAATGTAGCGTTGTTTCACGTTGAATTAGCATCAGCCGTTTAGTATACTAAACGCTCTGGTAAAAGCAATACCCCGCCTCAAATACGATGAGTAGAATGAACATTACTGGGCGGTTTTGCATTATAAAGGACAGAACGAAAAATAAAACGAAATAATTTTGTCGTTCCAGCGCGTTGGCCTGGAGCCGAGTCCTCCCCGCCCTCGGACCCGTGGACGCAGAGGTCCGTCCGAAGGGGCCCGGCGATGTACTGTACTCGCCAGTTAAGTCCAGACGTGCGACATTTTTTACGACCAGGCCGCGGAGGCCCTACTGTCTCTAACCCGGGCGGCCTGATTGAGTCTCGGTGGCAGCGTCGGCAGGAAAGCTTGCATCTTTTATTGGCCGGAAGAAATTTCCGATGTCTTTTCAAAATTATTTTTTTTTACGACACGCTCGTTTGGCGGCGCAACTGTCCCGGATAAGAAGCATCGGATTGGTCACTGGTCAGGCAGGGAAGTTTCATCAAAAATTGAATGATACCCAGATGTCTGAGATTACCACTTACTATGGGTGGGGCGGACCGATACCCCCCCCCCCTATTGCCGCACGTTCTCGAAATTTTGAACACACATTCGCACACAAGGCAGCGCAAATCCACTCATTTCGTCAAAAAGAGCTCTGTAGAGCGCAATGTACTCAAGGTAGCCCAAGATAGTCAAGTTAACAAAAACAAATGCACTATAATAACAAAAAACAGATTTTTGGGGGTGTGCAGATATATTTCCGTATGTGACGTCCGTTGAAAGTCGAGGCATGTAGACACACGTGGAAGGCGCAGGAGGAGAAACGGAGCACATTTTCGCGTTGTGCGCGGAAGGACGGCGGGGGTTGTTTTGGCCGCTTATCGCCGAAACAACGTGGCCGGGTGGGGAGGGGAGCAAGCTCGGGAGCGGGCTCGGGAGCAGGCTCGGGAGCACGCTCGGGAGCAAGCTCGGGAGCAAGCGCGCCCCAGGTAGGTGCGCGGCTGCGCTGCCTGCGCCGGACGCACTGGCGCACCGCTGTCTGAACCAGGAATGCACTTCGATAACGACTACTCTACTTTGTCGCGCCATTCGTTCGGTATCCGTTTTGTGTTCGGGTGTTCGCTGTCACGGTCCGAGTACCCACACCCGCACCCGCGGCCGCGAGGCAGGGTGGGGGGAGGGGTGGGGGAAGGGGAGAGGGGGGGAGGGGGCTTTGCTGTCATCCCATCTTATGCCGCTCCGTCGTCGCCCTGCCCTGCTGCCACCTGCCGCGCCCGCCACGCCACGGCAGGCCACGGCACGCCGCGGGCCGCGCTCGCGGCAGCGCGGCGGCAGTCAGAAGCGATCCCGCGCGCCAGTCGAGTAGAGCCAAACCGCGGCACACCACCCGGCGTTCCGCGCGCCACCGAACACCCCGCCCCGCCACGCCCCACCACGCCCCGCCACACCACGCCAGCGGCAGAACCTGCGCAACATCCCCCGCGGTCCTGCACCCTGCGGCAGGGTCCCCGGGACCAGGGGCACCTCCTCCCTCCTCGCCGAGGCACTCCGGGGCCGTCGCGGGGCAGCTAAAGACTTTGGGCGAGCCGCCCTGCGCCGCACCTGTGCAGTACGACCTGTGCAGCATGGAGGAATAGTTGGACCTCTACAGCAGCGCGCCTTCGTCCTTCTGCCCGTAAGTACCACGGAACACCCTGGGAAAACTGCATGCCCAGCCTACACTGGAAAAACTACTGAGACATGTGTCACGACAGACAAGTGTGTGACAACCTTGGTATGTCGCATGTGTGGTGTCACCATATTTTTGGTCACGTGACCTCTTGTGTGTCATGCCTTGCCTATACCTTTCAGCTATGATGTTGCATCAATTCTTGTGACCTCAACTGGTCACATCAGTTTGACGTGACACACATCACATTCGTTTTTTTCCAGTGTAAGTCACTCTAAGGTTTCGAGCATAATCTTTTCCCTCTGTCTTTTTTTAAAATCATTTCAACTTGAAGACAGTTGCCGGTTCATGACCATTCCCCTATCTCTATCTATTATTGCGGCCTTCTGACCTAATCTCCTCATGTCAAACTCGGTTCGAGTAATCGAATCAGCCGCCACCGATTACCGAATTCAGTATAAGTCGATGACTCGTCTCCGGGCCTGGGGCGGGGCTTTATCCTTATATTCGCGACTGATAACAGGCTCCATAGGCACGAGGGGAAAATCACTTTGGTTCGTAGCGTACGGGATTTTTCGTGGCATTTCTTCTGCCATTCCGGTTATTTCACGATTATTTCGCATTATTTTGGGGGTATTCGAGGTATTTCGCAGTATTTCACGAACTATTTTGCGTCTATTTCGCTCTATTTCGGGTCTATATGTCGCCTTATTTCGGGTCTATTTTCCTCTTATTCGAACTATTTCGCATTATTTCGGGGGAAGGCGGGGGAAGGTGTACGAACTATTTCACTACTAGTGATTCCCCCCTCGCCAAGGCGATCTCCTCTTGGCACATGTGGGTTGCGCACATCGCCACAAATGTCTTACTGAATGGTACTTTAACAATTTTAACTTCAAAACTAATTTCAGTTACCCGTTTACACTAAATTTTTAGTTTTCCTGCTCTAGTTTTGGAGTTTTAAACTGACGTTGTTATCATACAGTTTAGATTTGCAGGGTTGTCGTACGTCACGTTGTCTCTGGGGTTAATCTGCCACCTTTCCCAGAGCCGCGGGATCCTGCGCTGTGTGCCGAGACGAATGGCTTTATCTTTTATTTGCGGCCGGGCCCGGGCCGCCTCACGAGCTCGTCGAGGTCCTCGGAGACTTGGACGCGTGTGCGGGCGCCATGGAAGAGGGCACCCCAGACTCCCAGGGGGCGTGCACCTATGGATTATTCAGAAACTACGCCCGTTTTTCTCCTCAGATTCATTCGGCAAAGTTACGGAACCTTCGGCGCCTGCGGGACTCGGGGTAGGCCAACCCGCAATACACGCATGCACTGCAGGCAAGATGTGGCCTACCTATCTGGCGCCTTGAGAGCTTGCTTCGGCTAAACTTCGCAGTTGCGTACCGGCGAATAACGGAGTACTTTCTGGATGATCCTACATGCGCTGTGTCTGTAAAAGTGGGGTGCGAATATCATAGGCCACCCCTTCAGAGGGTTCGAGAGGAACTGCAATGGGAACTGATAGGGACCTCGTGATATTTAGGTACATACATCATGAGGCCCTTTTCACTTCCTATCGGTACCCAGAACTTTCTGAGAATGCCATGATATTTATACCCAAGCCCTATAATGCGGAAAACGAATGGGCACGACACAAAGAAACCTCCGGCAAGGTTTTAGGTCTTCTCGTCTCCAGCGCTATCAAATTCAATCATCGCGTCCGCTTCGAGGTTTCTTGAGGCAGTGCAGTTGTTGAACAATACCAATCACAGTCACGTGACGGCTGCGGGCAAAGCACACACACACTAGCTGGACGGCAACAAGGCAACAGGTAGGCCCGTCGCGGGCGATGCAAGTCGAGGTGCTTTTGGCTGAGTGATTATCTCAGCTGCTGTCAATCAATAAAGTCACTCGTCTAGTCGAGTGGGACGGTGGTTCTTTTGATGAGAGACGCTCTCAGCCCTGAGGTGGCCCTCTCGGCCGTTTGTCGTGGGTGTTTTCCGCAGCTTCCCTCCGCAGCTCTCGCCTCCAACTGGCCGGCCGGTCAGCAGCTGGAGCCTCCAGCCTTCGCCACAATTTGTCGTGGTGCCCTGCACCGTGCCGATGGACAGAGCAAACCAATACTTTCAGGGGCGACTCGCCTCGCCGACTAGAAAACTCAGGATATTTTTTTTCCTACTACTGTATTTCGTTTTTGCAAGCGACCTCTCGCTCCTCTTTTTCTTTTTTGGTGCCTTTTTTGTGCTGTTGAAGGAAAGGCATTCTGCCAGTGTTAATCCAATGTGAGTAACACAACTGTTATGTATGACGAAAGTTACAATGTCACAGGAAAAAAAACCTCTCAATTGGAAATGTCAGTTTAAAAAAAAATTAAAACGCAATTCTTCGGATTTTTTAAAATGAAAAATGGTGAGATGACAATAATAATTATTTCATAAAAAGACATGCAATTTTGTGTTAACTATTCAGTATCTGTGAAGCTTTTTTCAAATTTTTCATTTATGTCATTTTTTTTTTCATTTTTTTTTAAAATCCTGTGCTGGGTGCGTTTTGATTTGGTGTGGATGCGTGGCGGCGCGTCGGTGATTCGATGATGGTTTCGGGCCTTATGCAATAAGGCGGCCCGGCGCGGGGCTCGCCGGAGACGGGACGTTTAAATGGACCCGCTGCTCAGCCGCGCCGCGCTTCGGTGGGCCGGGGCCGGGCCGGGGGCCTGGTCCGCCCTGGCCTTGGCTGGTGTCGCGTGCCTCCCGACGCGCTGCTCCCGGCCGGTCACCGCCGCTGCGTGGTCCCCACGACGGGGACCCGGGGGGAAGTCGGGCAGGTCGGCGTGGACCCGATCGACCCGGTCGGTGGTGCATCGACTCGCGCTCAGCGGGGAGCGCGGCTCGGTCCGAACGAATTTACTTAGCGGTCGACTCAAAGTGACCGCAGCCCGCTTTGTCTTGACCTGCCGTCGTGCGGGCCGGAGCGACGACCAGGGCCGCGCGTCGCCCCGCCCTCGTCCTTCCGGTGAATGTCGTCGCCGACGTTGTCTCACGACGGCGTCACTGACTCCCTCTGCAGCTGGGCCGAGAGAGACTGCTGGTGCTAAGTGGACCGGGCGGCGACCAGGTCAGCACGGCCAGGGATAAGATAAAGCTCGTGTGTTGCTCCAGAGCGGGGCAGCTTCACCCCACTCTCAATGCAGAGTGGCCTTACCCCGCACTCCTTTCTTCTTCATAGTAGTTACATACATAGTACCCCATACAGGCGCGCACGGACGGGTTGCCTACTGCGAGGGGCCGGAAAGAGAAGAAACCTCAGTGTTGCTGGTTGTTTATGTTTACATACACTCATAAAGGAACGATTCGAAATTCGGAACCATTCCATAAGCACAACTAAGTGAGACTGTAAGGGACTTCGAAAGTACTAATTTTCTCAGTAAGCACGGTTTTTTAAATTCAGTATTACTTTTTTGATTTTGATTTTGTTTTGCGTTTTAAGAGACACGATTTATACCGGTATACCATTTTGTCCTCTGGTTGTAAACCTCTCCCCATCATCACTGCCGGGTCAAGATAAATTATTTTCACGAGCTTTGCCACCACCTGCGCATATCGGGCCGCGCTGGAAGAAAGCAGCACCCGCAGCTGCGGCACCATACCGCGGCGTGTCCAGGAGGCGGGGCGGGCGGGGCG
>NW_026267201.1:422511-424421 GCF_000697945.3 Frankliniella occidentalis
TTTTTTTCTGTGTGCACAACACACTCCATTACTATCCTTACATCACTTCGACAACGCGGACATAATGAGTGCTCACGTTATTTGCAGCCGACCGATCATGGCCCGGCGTGCAAACACTCGCCGAATATTCCACTGCCCGGCCCCCTGTGCGTCGTGGACCCGGCGGACCCTCCAGGACCACCTCCCGACACGCCCGACACGCGTGCAATTTCCTTGTGGGGAGTTCCCCAGGCGGGGCGTTCCCTGCTGCTGTCTGCCTCCCCTTCCCCAGACACGCAGGTAGTCTAATGAGACCGTATCAAGTGCGTTATCGGGGGTTTTCTATTGCATCGTCCGTTCATGACCACAGTCTGGTCACGGCCGCAAATTGGTAAAGGGACGTGCCCCCACGACGGATGCCCCGCACGCGTATTTGAGCAGCCAAATGACGTGCGAATAATTTAACACTCTTTTTTCGCACCTCTTTCTCGTGCCAGCTCAGCTGCCGTCGGGGCCGCCAAACTACGCGGGTGACATAATGATAATTTGATTGAGCCGGGCTATGAGCATTCGCTCTCGACCCGACCGGCGGTAGCTATGGTTGGCAAGTGTTTCTGTTTCTCATTGGCAAGTGGGACAAGGTTGGGCCTGGCCAGGCTCGCGCAGTGTACCGAGTACGTACCGAGTACGCGCGCTCAGTGCGTCGTCCAAGTTTAATGCTGCCGCTGAACCGTTTCGCTTGTAATCCCACCTAATCCCGGGCGCGAAGACCAGGAAGGGGAACGTGAAAACTCATCTCTAGCCAAACAAGCGCGCGCGGTACCCTCTGACTCTGAGCGGCGGCGGGCGGCGCGAAGAGAATAAAGGTGAACGAGTTGCGGGCGGGGATCAATATCTGACGGCGGCCCGGCCGGGCCGATCGGGTGGGACAGCATGGGCGGGGTGAGTTGCAACGAGCAAGGTCGCCTCGCCCCGCCCCGCCCCGCCCCACCTCGCCCCGCCCTACCCCGACGCCTTGTTCTAAATATCTCGCCGCGCTTTGCGTCTCTCCCCTCTCTCTCGCACCCACTGATCGACCGAGTGTGAGCGACGGAGATGGGCGACTCGCGGCTTATGGAGACGGGAGGAAAGTCTTCGGGGAAGAGGTGAAGTTAATCACCGGTTAATCATCGAGCCAATCGGTTAGTTACCTACACACACACGGCGCGTCGTCAAACAATTGTCGCCTGGTCAGGGGCGTGCGTATATAGTGTGTGTGTGTGTGTGCTTTGTGTCGAGTCTTATCAGGTCTGGAGCGTTTTCCTGTGAGGCAGAACCCAAACATGCTAGGGGGTGGGTTGGAGGTGTGATTATATTATTGGGTTCATTCGAGCTGAGAAAAAAAGTTTCGTCACAAATTTGAGATTAGTGTCTTTTTCTGATTTTTCCCGTAATCTTGAAAGAAATAGTGTCCAGAACAGGGTTTCAAGTAAAACTCTGCAATTTTTCATAAAACATTGAGTGCGGCATGACCAATGTTTGGTCACGTTCCTTGCCCCCTTTGGTTTGTTGTTTGTGTTAAATCATTGTTAAATGTTTTTAGCATATCAGAACTCCCCACTCCCCCCTGGCCCTGGCGCCCCCACCCCCATATCGCTTCCTGTGTACGTGTTTGTTTTTCGTTCTTTCTTATCCATTTTGGACGAGCCCTTGAAGCGATGAATATGTTGAACATCGCCATGCATGGCCTTCCCCGGTCAGCGCCCCTCCACTTCACTGCCCGCTACCCCCCTCCCCCCGCCTCCCTCCAACACATTGACAAGGTAATGACACAACGTAACGAGCGGTCGAGGCGTTGTTTCTCTTTGGCGCACGTGCGTCGAACGGGAGGGGCCATCCTGAGAGTGTGAATGTCGCGATCTCTCTCCATAACGCCCCTCCCCCCTCCATCT
>NW_026267201.1:432598-435096 GCF_000697945.3 Frankliniella occidentalis
GGCGAGCGCCATGAGGTGCAATCACACCAGGAGCGGTTGGAACCAGTGAGACCCGGGAGGGCAAGGAGCAGGACCCGCCCGCCTTGTCACGTGGATGCCTTTACTTGTCTCCTGCTGCTGCGGACGTTTGCGGCGCGGCTCCGTTTTTGGCGGGTTTTTCGATTCGACTGTTTATTGGTTTCCGCGTGTTCCGTTCCAATCGCGCGCTTCGCGCTTCCTCTTTGGGCGAATATATTTTGCGAAAATCTGACGGTGACGTGATAACAGCCTCTGGCGGGTGATACACCACGGCGGCCATCGGCTCGGGCCCTCCCCGCCCCGCCAGGTCCGCGCCCAACATGGCACCGCCCGGACACGCGGCGGTGGCGTCGCGGCGGTGCCCATGGCCAAGATGCCCCTGCTGCAGGTGCTGCATCGCGGCCTTGTCCAACTTCCCTACCGGCGTCTTAAATGCGCGCGCCGTTTGAATATTCAACACACATGGGCGCTGCTGCATCCCCCTAAGGATTCAAACTCGAGGCTTGGCACGCACGTTGGTCACATTTGCCAGTAGTGTGTGGTCACGCCGCATGCCTGCGCAGCTGCGTCGTTGGGAACATTTCAAACGAAACAAAATGGATGCTGCCGCTCATCCAGCTGCTGCTGCTGGGGACCCTCGGGAGGCCGGTGGAGGGGGCAGAAGCGTGCGCCTGCGCTTGTGTGAGGAAGTGAGGAGTATCCGTCATCACCGGGGGCCTCCTCCTCATCCTCCCCACGGCGACACGCTGCTCCTCCCCAGTGATTGTCGGGCTGCTGCTGGGCCCCCGTTTGACTTCCGCTGCCGCCTCTGCCGCGCTGGTCATTTGGCACTCGGGGAACTGTCGCCTTGTCGTTTCCGCGCACGTGCGAACCGAGCAGCCAGGATCCGCGGTAGAAAGAAACCACACTGGTAAAAAGTGAAGAGGACCTAACGTAAGTCCAATGGGAAGTCCGTGGACTTTACGCTCTTTTCACTTTTCACCAGTAAAACGACAGGTGCAGCCAATGCGTTTAACTTTGAGGCACGTGCAGGTGCGTTGCCGCCGAGGGGGCAATAACTCTGGGAATCATGTGGACACACCGGCCAAGGAATCGGCGGGAATCAATGAGAATCGCGGCGGAAACCAACGGAAATCAATGAGAATCACTGCGGGAATCAATAGGAATCACCGGGAATCATGGATTCCGGGAATCATGTGTGCACTTGAATTCGGAGTTATTCCCCCCTCGGTTACCGCCATCCTCACCTCGTGCACGGTGCGATGTGCGGCCCGGCCAGCCGGCCGTAGCCCTGTCCCTGGCCTACCCGAGAGCGCCTCAAAACAGTACAATCAGCCGCATAGAGTGCACCTGAGATAGCCGGCGGCGGGCGGCCGAGGCCGCGCGAGGGCCGAGCAGCGAAAGCGCGCACGCGGTCTCGTGAGTGTGTGTTTGATAACATGGTGATCGGCGCCGTACCGCGCGAGTGCGTGAAGCCACGCACACTGTTCGCTTGCTCGCCGCTTCCCTTATGCATTTGAATCACTCCGCACGCACCTCAACGACAGCCTGCGTCGGTAGCCTCTGGTGGTGGCCCACGGGCTCTGCGCCCCTGCGGCTCGGGGGGTAGGCAGACCCGCACGGCGCAGACTCGCGGCGGGCTGCCTGCCTCACCCCTGCCTCGCCCTTGCCCCGCATCTTTCCGACTGCGTGGGCAGCTCCGTGTGGCTGATCCCCACAAGGTAATACGAGCACCCAAAAAAGGAGGTTATTGAATATAGTAAAAAATTTCCTTAAACCAGGCCATTTTCCAGCACAGGTCTAGGAAATTGATTTGCTCCAAGGATATTTACTTGATTTCAGAACCTCGTGGGTTCTGGGTGTGCGTTTTGAACCGTGCGACGATTTTGACTCTGGCCCGGCCCGGCCAGTGCCTCGGGGGTAGCGTGGAGCAAGCTCGAATGGCCTCGGACCAGCCCCAAACATTTTTCTCTGCAAAGAATTAGCAGACAGCAAATCATTCACAAAACGACACTATAAAGCCGCTAAAGAAACCTTTGCCTCTTCTTCCTCTTCTTCTATCGCGGCTTATCGGAATGGTCTATTGATTTGCGTAGAAAATCAAGGTCGCTTCGCTCCGCCCCATGTGTCTGCGCATCAGCGCATCCGCCAGCAGCAGCAGCAGCTCGTCCTCAGTCAGAAGGGCGCTGGCGCTAGCGCCAGATACAGATACACGTGACTTAAACAGGTTTCCAGGTTCGCCCCACGGCCGGGGCGGCGGCAGTGCGTCCCGAGTCGCGCAGCGGTCCGCCGCCGGCCCTGCCCGGGCTAGCAGCAACAGCAGCAGTAGCAGTAGCAGCAGCAGTAGCAGTAGCCGCAGCAGCAGTAGCAGTAGCAGTAGCAGTGGCAGTAGCAGTAGCAGTAGCGGTAGCAGTAGCAGTAGCAGAAGCAGTAGCAGTAGCAGTAGCAGTAGCGGTAGCAGTAGCAGTAGCAGTAGCGGT
>NW_026267201.1:435146-439494 GCF_000697945.3 Frankliniella occidentalis
GCAGTAGCAGTAGCAGTAGCGGTAGCAGTAGCAGTAGCAGAAGCAGTAGCAGTAGCAGTAGCAGTAGCGGTAGCAGTAGCAGTAGCAGTAGCGGTAGCAGTAGCAGTAGCAGTAGCAGGAGCAGTAGCAGTAGCAGTAGCAGTAGCAGTAGCAGTAGCAGTAGCAGTAGCAGCAGCAGTAGCGACCTGATCGGAATCCGTTTGGGCGCGCTGCCCCCCCGCACACCTGCAGCCCATGGCTCGGCCCCCTCCATGCGTCCCGGGCGCCTCGCCTCGTGACATGACCTGCCCCAGCCCGCCCGGCCCGGCGGCCCGGCGGCCCAGCGGCGGGGCGCGAGCAGCAGCCTGTGCATCACTTTTGTTTTCACGGGCTCGGCGCGCCGCTCGACACTTACTTTGGGGGTCGGGAACGAAGTCACTCACGACGGCGATATTATTGCGTCACCTCCTGTCCTGTCACACAGAGCGGCGCGCCTCGAAAGAAAGGTCCTCTACTTTTTCGTCTTTCTCCTCCTCCTCCTCCTCCTCTGCCCTACCACCCCACTCACGTCCGAGCACTTATTGCAGCTCAGTCGAACGGGCGGCCCGCGCGGTCGGTCAGTGCGTATACGCGGGCACCTTTGAGTCGCCGCATGTACGCGTGTGTTCCGTAACTTAATTGGGTCACAGTCGGACCGCTCTCCCACGAGAGTGCGACCTTGAGGGTCGTCCGCGAGGCGTGCTGGCAAAGGTAATTGGAGGTATCTGTGGTGGCAGGTGTCGGAGCTATCTTGGGAGAGGTACGGAAAACGATTGACGTTTTGGGGCGTGATGGGATAGGAATGTGACATCCGCCAAGCTTCGGCTCCCACGTTAGCGCCGTCTACATTTAAATATCTTACTGGAAACACACGTGTAAGGCTTGATACCATATTTTGCAAGTGCCAAGTTGATTTGACGCTCGATTTGCTGCCTTTGTCGACGCACTCACAAAAAAAGCACTCATTCGAAAACATCAAAGAAATTTACAGGATAGAAATCTTAAAAAATTAAACAGTTCCTAAAGAGGGGTCTGAATGACGATAGAAATCTTAAAAAATTGAACAGTTTCTTAGGAGGGTCTGAATGATGTCCCCTCCAGTTTTCTGTGTTCCATTGACGTTTCCTTTTGTCACAACTTCCCATACTTGTTTGCAGATTTGTCGCCATGCCGCCATCCGCCCCTGACATAACTCTGGACAGCGGCACCAAGAAACACCCTGACGGTGAGTGATTGGATATATATTTCAACGTCCCCCTCGAACAACCCAAGCGGGCTCGTATAGGAAAGTAAAGTGTGCATGTCCACGAGACAAAGTACAGAAAGCAAGTCTCCTGTACTTCTTTACCTATTTGGTGGGCGCGGCCATATCGCCGGCGGCAGGCTAGGCACGGCCCATACGGCGGCGGCACGCGTCCCTCGAGACGAGAATTCGCAATCAGCTGTTGGCCCTGGCCGGCGCTGCTGGTGAGTGCGGCTCCCGACACGGCGGCGGGGGACTGTATGAGGGACTCGCCTATGAGGACCCCACGAGAGGGTTTATACAGTTCGTTCAACCGACCCTGCGGCCCTGGTGGTGGGGTAATTGCGAGAGCCACGCCGCGCCAAGTCTGCGAGAACGACGTGTGAACGCATTACTAGAGTGTCGCGAAGGAGGCGCGCGCGCTTCCCAGCCGCAGCACGCTGGCGTGGGTGGCAAGGAATTCACTAACAAAAAAAACGAAAAAAAAAACGTACACAGTCCAAAAAAATATTTAAAAAATCAGAAAATCAGGGGGTAAAACGAAAAAACAAAGATAGGAAAAGGAAATAAGAAAAACTCCGGAAAATATTTTTTTTTTTCAGAAAAATTAAGACAAATCACGAAGAATTGTGAACTACTACCCTTTGGCCCACCCGCCCGCACTCTGGCGTGGCTCCGTCCAGCCCCGCGGCAGACTCGAGGAGAGGGAAGTCCCACCCGCGCTTTAATAGGGTACCCGTGTTTACAGAGCGTCGAGTCAGAGGCGAGAGGAGCGACGTTAAGTGTGTCTGTGTGAGCGGCCGAGCAACACAGGACAGGTGTAGTGATTTAGGCCCTCGCTTGTCCGCGCGTCGCACCAAACCAGGCCGGGCAGAAGGGTATGGAAAAAAATAAACAAGGTAGTCCATACGCGGAAAACTGTATTTAATATAAAATAAAATGCAGACCTGAAAATTGGTTTTTAAGTAAAACAGCACACAATTATTACGAGTGGTGGAAAACGCCGTTTTGGACTCTCGTGTTTTAAAATGAGTAATTTTGTCGCGGGACTTTCAACATTAAGTAGCTCGTTTTAAATTTTTGACGTGCGTGTTTGTGTGTGCGTGCCACGCGGAGGTGTCGGGAGGGAAGTGGATTCCACGCGGCCATGTGACTTTTGTCGTCTCCAAGACGAGACTCGGCGGCGGCAGGGATCGGAGCCGGCGGAGACGCCCGCGCCGCCGCCGAATAGTTTGTTATTATTCCTAGTGGTTGCGGCGGGCGGGCGACTCGCGGTGGAGGTGAAGTGGCGGAGTGGGGTGGAGTGGGTTGGGGCGGGGCGGGGCGAGCCGTCCGAGGTGGCATTGTGTGTGGCACGCTCAGCAGAGGGCCTGCCCGAGCCGCGCCACTTGTCACGGTGGTTATTACCGCCTCCTGGGCCACGTGTTCCGCTAATCATTTTTTGGTTGGAGCCTCTTTGCGCCCTCCCCCCTCCTTCCTCCCCACCCCTTCCCGCGCGAATGCCCGTTCGTCTTGAACGTCACCGCCGCGCGTCTTTTGTTTCTCCACAACTTTACTTTAAATACTTCTCTACTAGCCTCCCTCTCTCTCCCTCTCTGTGTCCAGGAGACCACGGGCTGTCGGCCAATCACCAGCGAGATGCGGCGACGACCGACGGCTTCGCCATCCTCAACCCGGGAGCAGAGGACGAGATCGTAAGTGGGGAGCGACGCTGTTTGATCAGCGGAAGCGGGCAGGTCGCACGGCGCCCCCGTCTGTCTGTATGGCGTATATTTATTTTCGCTCGTGCGGTTTAAAGTTCCCTATTCGCGTGACATGACGACGCCTGCGCGCGATAACCTAACCTGCAGCGAGCGGCACGCCGCAACGCAAATAGACATACCGCGCCTCTTTGCAAGGGTCGAAAATTCTGGGGTCTGGAAAATTTTCCGTTTTTTCTTTTTCGGGAAGTTTCCAGAAATTTTCCGGAAACTTTTCAGGGCTTCCAACCCGCGAGGAGGACAAGGTACACCCGTCGAGGGTCTGAGCCCCTGCGGCCATATTGAGTATGCAAACCCGCGCAACACTGCTCGTGTATTCACAGTTACACCCGGTACAGCCCTGGTCAGCTGGTCAGCAGAAGTGAGTCGTCGAAGACGTCACGTCCCCGTCGTCTGTCTCCTCTGCGTGAGCCGGCGTGAGCTGCCGGCAATTACCGGCGCGCACCAGGGCGGGGCGGGGCGGGACGAGGCACGGGCTGGGCGCGGGCACGGGCTTACCGGGCGGGACGAGCAGCAAACGAGCGTCGTTATTACATTCCCACCGTGCTCTGTGTTGTGTGTGACTGCGGTTGTATTCATCGCGAACAAGGCACATTATACACAGAAATTACGAACAAAAATGTTACTCCCCTGAGGAGAGCGGGGGAGAGTGGGAGAGGAGGGGGGAGGGTATAAAAAAGATCTATTGTAAAGGAGAGAAAATTATGTCCGTGAATTGTATCATAATTGGCTTTCAGGCGTGCACTACGTACCTTGTACGGACCGTGAACAAAGCAAGCGTAGTATTTGTTTAAAACCAACATGTTTCTCCAACTCGCAAATTACTGGTGCTCGGCGCTCGACGCCTGCGAGACTCGGGGTAGGCCACCCCGCAGCACACACATGCACTGCATCTTAAGATATTGCCTACCCATCAGGCGCTATGAGGGCTAGCATGTACTGTATCGGCTCAACTTGGCTGGTATGTAAACGACAAATGACAGGCTTGTTTTCTGGATAATCCCCTGGGATCGTGATGATGGCCCACCCCGCACGGTCGCGCCTACCCCGCACGGGGTGCAGCATAACTACAAAAGTGGGCTGGCCGAATCAGCCGCGTCGCGTATCTCCCAAGTTTATGCGACCAATCGTCACTGCTGCCCTTGTGTGTACAGGAGGTGCACGGCTACAGGCGCTGCTGGCTGCGCACCAGCCTGTGCTGGGCGCTCGTCATCCTCACGCTGGGCTCGCTGCGACTGCTGCTGCACTGGTACCCGCAGTGGCTGCTGCGCGCCACGCATCGCCGATGCAGCCTCGCCCAGGCCTCCAAGCTCCTCGCCGTGGTGAG
>NW_026267201.1:439919-446674 GCF_000697945.3 Frankliniella occidentalis
TAAGCGGCCGGTGATCCGTGTCGTTGACTCCACGCGCCGACGTTCGTTCTCTTTTGCTTGCAGGACCGCTACCAAAACAAACACAAATCCTATTTCGTGCGGACCGTCGAGACATTTGACCTTGCCGAAAAGAGGTATGGATATCAGCGCAGCGCGGTTCTTGCTTCACTTCCGGTTTGCTATTTTCGTTTATTGTCTTCGTCCCTCCCTCTCCTCTCACATCCGTCATTCCTCTCTGCCCGTCAGTGATGAAGCGGCGGCCGGCGCGGACAAGCCAACCCTAAGCAAGACTCGAGTGTGGCTGGACGACGGCTCAACCAGAGGTGAGTTGTTCAAACAGGTTCAAGCCGGCGCGCTGGCGCGCTTGCCCCCTCCTTTACGCCTCCCTCGGCCGCACTGGGCTCCTCTTCAGTCCCCCTCCACGAAAAAAAAGAAAAACAACTATTTATATTTTTTCGCACACCATTTACTGGAGCACTGGAATTGCCTTCCCAAGACGCTGTCGTTTGCTTGCATGAGAATAATAGTGCAAATCACTTTACCTGGAACTCTTGACTTGCGGAGGACATCGCGTTAACGAGCGCCCTCTACCCCGCAGAGGTGTCGCGGGTGCGATGGGTCAGCATCAAGAAGCTGCGATACCTGTGGGACGAGCGGGCGGCGCGCTTCAGCCGCCTCGCCGGCCTGGACGGCGTGGACGCGGCCGACATCCACGGCGTCGCCCTCGCGCCCCTCAGCGACCAGCAGCAGGCCACCAGGTGAGCCCCTTCTCGAGGAAATTTAACTCTCCAAAAAACTATTATTTGTAAATTTTGCGATTTAAAAAAAAAATATACTGAATCTTCACTTTAAAAAAAGTTACATTTTTTTCAAATTTCCTGGATACATTTCGGACTTGAAATCCCTACTCCAGGCTGCGAAACAGTGCCAGAATGATGTCGACACGATGTCGACGTCGTTCGAAAGTCGGTCACACTGGGTCCTGTCGTGTCGACTCCGTCATCGCTGACCCCATGGCAATTTGCTTTTACCCGCAGGCGGCTGCTGTATGGCCTCAACGACATGGAGATCCGCGTCCAGGGCATGCTGGAGCTGCTGCTGCTGGAGCTGCTCAACCCCTTCTACGTCTTCCAGCTGTTCTCGCTGGCCGTGTGGTTCTCCGAGGGCTACTACTACTACACGATCGCCATCGTCATCATGAGTGCGTTCGGCATCACCTTCAGCGTGCGCCAGACTAGAGGGGTAGGTCTGGGCTCCGGTGACGGCCGTGACGGCTGTGTGCGTGACGGGCAGGTGACGACGGGGGAGCGCCATTTAGTGACAACTGTCGTGTCTGCCCTCCAGAACCAGATCTCGCTGCACAGCACGGTGCACTCCTCCGACGTGGTGACGGTGAGCCGCGGCGGGGGCGAGTTCGCCGACGTCAGCACGACGGAGCTCGTGCCCGGGGACGTGATCGTCATCCCTCAGCACGGCTGCACCCTGCACTGCGACGCCGTGCTGCTCAACGGCCACTGCATCGTCAACGAGAGCATGCTGACGGGTGAGTAGCGCCAGCGGCGGGGCCGTCGGACAGCGCGCGCCGAGCCGTCAGCGTGGCAGCGTCGAACGGGCAAGATGATGGCCTCGGTATCCTCCTCCTCCTTACAGGCGAGAGCGTGCCCGTCACCAAGACCCCGCTGGGCCGCGTGGCTGGCGTGCCGTACGACGCCAAGGAGGACGCCCGGCACACCCTGTTCGGCGGCACCACCGTCATCCAGACGCGCTTCTACGGCGAGCAGAGGGTGCTGGCCGTGGTGGTGCGCACCGGCTACCTCACCTCGCGCGGCGCGCTCGTCCGCTCCATACTGTACCCGCCGCCCGCCGATTTCCGCTTCGAGCGCGACTCGTACAAGTTCATCGGCATCCTGGCCGGCATCGCCGTCGCCGGCCTCGTGTACACCTGCGTCGCCAAGGTGAGCAGGGCCGCGCGCGCGGGGGCAAAACTGACTTTTAGGCCCCTCGTGTGGCAAAGTGATCTCATGAGATATGAGAGGAAAGTTTGTGGCCGGACCAGAATGGGCCGTCTGACCAGCAAGTTGTCTCTCGCACACGCCACAGGGGACGAGGGGCATCAGCGCGGGCGATATCGCGCAGAAGGCCCTGGACCTCATCACCATCGTCATCCCCCCGGCGCTGCCCTCGGCGCTCAGCGTCGGCAAGCTGTGCGCGCAGAACCGCCTGCAGAAGCTCAACATCTTCTGCGTCAACTCCAGGGTCATCAACGTGGCCGGGTCGCTGGACTGCGTCTGCTTCGACAAGGTAACGATGCGCGGCCTCCGTGGCAATCATTTTTATTATGCGACACTGTTCGCGACGACCCTGGGATGTTCGCCAGCCGAGAGTCCGGGGCCGACTAATGAAAAAGTTAAAACGAGACTGGAGACAAGTGCGTACCGGTGCTGGGAAGGGGCAGCGAGACGGAGTAGCCTGGCCGGGCCGGGCCGGGCCGGGCCAGGCCGAGCCGAGGGCTCATCATCCTCAGCCGATAAAACGCAGCCTTCTCCCTCGCACCCGCTGCACTTCCCGCGCGCCGCGCGCTCGTCCCGATCACTTGGCCGGGTATTGTCGCCGTGCCGCGGCACACAAGGTCAGCCCTCCTCGCTATCTCCCCCGCAGCGAGGACGCTGACGCTCCCCCCCGCACCCGACCCCCACGGTCCGCGCGCTCCGCCCGTGACCCAGTGATCCACATCCAGCAGGTGTCGAGTCAGTGACCACCAGCACAATTTTTTAAAATCTCAAAATTTGCATTGAGTATGTTTATGCGGTTGAAAAAAAAAATGTTACACTACGTTTTTGTACCGAACACGCCGTTTTCGTTTTGCCAGACCGGCACGCTGACAGAGGACGGCCTGGACCTGTGGGGCGTGGTGCCCGCCGAGGGCGGTGCGCTCGCCGACCCCATCAAGGACCCCCGCGAGCTGCCCGACACCCACCCGCTGCTGTGCGCCATGGCCGCCTGCCACTCCCTCACCCGGATCGACGGCGAGCTCGCGGGCGACCCCCTCGACGTCAAGATGTTCGAGTCCACCGGCTGGGAGCTGGAGGAGCCCGACGTGCCCGACACGTCCAAGTTCGACCTGCTGGTGCCGTCGCTCGTGCGGCCGCCGAATCAGACCCCGCAGGGGTCCGACGAGGTGAGTCGCCATTCTCACCGACCTCTCGACGCTCCTCGGGTCCCTCACTGTCGTACTCAACCCCGCCCTGCGTCTCCATCGCCCTCCAGGAGGTTCCTTACGAGATCGGCCTGGTGCACCAGTACCAGTTCTCCTCCACGCTGCAGCGCATGAGTGTGGTGACGAGGCAGTTGGGCGTCTCCAACCTGGTGGTCTACTGCAAGGGCTCGCCCGAGACCATCGCCTCGCTCTGTGAGCCCGAGACAGGTGAGCCACTCAAGCCGAACTCCATCAAAATCAAACAGAAAACATAAAACACGTCGTTACCCACCTTGTTACCTACCCTGTTACTTATCTGGTACTTACCTTATTACCTGTTACTTAGCTGGTACTCACCTTGTTACCTGTTACTTACCAGTTACCTTGTTACTTACCGCGTTACCTACCCTGTTACTCAGCTGTTACATGTTCCTTACCTGCTGCTTATCTGCTACTTACCTGTTACTTAGCTGCTACCCGTTACTTACCTGTTACTTTCCTGTTACCTGTTACTTACCTGTTCCTTGCCTGTTACTTACCTTGTTACCCATCTCGTTGACCCCACCCGCAGTCCCTGCCGGGCTGGCCGCGAGACTGTCCGCGCTGGCGAGCCAGGGCTTCCGCGTGCTGGCCGCCGGCCGGCGTGTGATCCCGGCCGCCTCGCTGCCGCGCCTGCTCAAGCAGCCGCGCGCCGACATGGAGCGCGAGCTGCACTTCGCCGGCCTCATCGTCATGGAGAACCGGCTCAAGCCGCAGACGCACGGCGTCATCCGCCAGCTCCAGGACGCCAACATCAAGGTCGTCATGGTCACAGGTGAGCGGTGAGCCGCGGTGAGCCGCGGTGAGCTGTGTCACGTCCTGAACGCATCGGTCCCGCTGCGCTCTGTGATGCTGGTGATGTGCGAAGGCCGACTTCAAACCACCACCATCATCATCACATGCAGTGTTACACTTACTGGGTGAACCCTCAATTTTTTCCTCGTCAAGCATTGCGCTACTTGTATATTTAACAGCCACGTGCCGTATGAGTGTTTCACATGCCCTCGCGGTTGTCGAGTTTGTTTTGACTTTTCGCTGAGATCGTTAAACTGTACAGTCTGAGTTCACGGAGGGAAGGGGGTTGGGGGAGTCCCTGGTATGCGACGGACGTCACTCGGTGCGGCGAGCGAGTTATGCCTCGCCGCGCCTCCTGTACGTCACGTACGTGCCCTTTGTGTCCAGGTGACAACGTGCAGACGGCGGTGTCGGTGGCCCGCGAGTGCGGCATGGTGTCGCCGCGGCAGCGGGTCGTGTCCGTCGACGTGGTGCTCGGCGACAAAGACGGCCCGCCCAAGGTCATGTACTCTACGGCCAGCCAGCCCTCGCCGTCGTTCAGCGCGGTAAGTTTTCCTTCTCGATTAGTGTGAAATGCTGAACTTCCAGTGCGCAGTGTGTGATGACCCTCCCGTCGCTCTGCAGGTGGGGCCGGCCAGGATGCAGCAGCAGAAGCAGCTGGCCCGCGTGGAGAGCGGCGTGCTGCAAGAGACCCCCTACGTGTTCGCCGTGACGGGGCGCTCCTGGGCCGCGCTGCGCGAGCACTTCCCCGACCTGCTGCCGCGCGTCTGCGTGCGCGGCGCCGTCTTCGCCAGGATGTCCTCGGACCAGAAGCAGCAGCTCGTCAACGAGCTCCAGGACCTCGGCTACTACGTGGGCATGTGCGGCGACGGCGCCAACGACTGCGGCGCCCTCAAGGCTGCCCACGCCGGCATCTCCCTCTCCGACACCGAGTCCTCGGTGGCCGCGCCGCTCACCGCCAAGGAGCCGCACATCGGCTGCGTGCCGCACGTCATCCGCGAGGGCCGCGCCGCGCTCGCCACCTCCTCGAGCATCTTCAAGGTAAGCTGGACGAGCTAACCGAAACGACATTTTTTTAATTTCCCATTTAAACCCATTTTTACAACATTTACATTGACCTTGTGCCCTCCCCAGTTTATGGTTGCCTACTCGCTGACGGAGTTCACGTCGGCCATCGTCCTGTACGGCATGGACTCGAATCTGACTGACCTCGAGTTTCTCTTCATCGACGTGGGCCTGGTGATGAACATCGCGTTCCTGTTCAGCAAGACGGACTCGTACCAGGGCCCGCTGGCCAAGCACGCTCCGCACACCTCGCTCGTGTCGCTCAGCCCCATCCTGTCCCTTACTCTGCTCATGGGCTGCAACATCGCCTTCCAGGTCGGTTCTTATTCGCGAGCATTCGCGAGTGATAACTGTTCTCCCCTCATGCACATTCTCTCTACCCACCTTGCCCCCTCTTCCTCTCCAGGCGGCGGCCTACCACCTCACCAGCATGTTCTCCTGGTACGAGCCATTCGTGCCCGAGGACACCAAGGACTACGCGTGCCTGGAGAACTTCTCCGTGTTCAGCGTGTCCATGTTCCAGTACATCGTGATGGCGGTGGCGTACTCGCAGGGCGCGCCGTACCGCGCCTCGATCCTGACGAACCGCTGGTTCAGCGCGATGCTCGCGCTCATGGTGGCCGTGTGCGTGTACATCACCATGTGGCCAGCCGGCTGGGTACAGTCCGCGCTCCAGCTCGTCATGCCGCCCTCCGACTTCCGCGAGCTGCTGCTGGCGCTGGCTGCCGCCAACTTGGTGGCCTGCCTGTTCTTCGAGAAGGTGGTCGTGCAGTGGCTGGTGCAGGACAAGCTGCGCTACTGCTGCCACGACGTGTCCAAGTCCCGTCGGAAGTTCCTCGCCGTCGACGGCGCCCTGTCGGACACGGAGCACTGCTGGCCGCCCCTCGAGGACCTGCGCGTGCTCACCGGGGCCGGGGCCACCGGCGGCGTGGCGCTGGTCGTGCCGCCCGCCAGCGTGCCGCCCACCCCCGAGGACCCCGTCCCCGTGGCGCGCACCATGCTCAAGGCCACCGTGCTCAAGGCCATGGGGCCGAGCGCCGGCGGAGACCCTCTGGCCTTGCCCAGCATATCGATGGTGGTGAGCGAGAGGGAGCGCTCCGAGATGACCAAGCTCTGAGAGACTCCTGGTCCTGGTCGAGACTCCTCTTAGCACCGCAGTGTGTTGCCTCCTCCCTGCTCACCGCCTCCAACAGGGTGGGGGTGGTTTGCGTCTCAAACGCCAAACCGGCGTATTATTGTCCCATTTTAGGATCTCGGAGTAACTAGAATGGCCGTGAGTTTGAAAGGAAGGCAGAGAATTATTTCCGACTGTATCAGATCACCCTCCTCGCAAGCTTTGTCAATTGATTTAGATAGAGTTTGATTTTTTTCTCACATTCAATATTTAGGCCAAGAGCACCGACAGTGTAGAAAGTTACCACAATGCTATTGCCCACATATGGTTTCCCACCTCAGCTAAAGTACCTGAATATGTATGTAATTGTGTAGGATGAGTGAGGACCATATTGCGCAGGCCTGAAACGTGATTCGGTTTGACGGCGGCATCAGACGAAAGGGCAACTGTATTTTTTTTGTCCGGGAGAACATAACAAAGAATGAAAAAGTATTGATAACATAAGTATTAATATTTAAGATAATGTACATGTCGACAAGACGGCCT
>NW_026267201.1:448519-459891 GCF_000697945.3 Frankliniella occidentalis
TGGGACAGCGTTAACCACTAGACCGTTCGTTCATCCACGAAGGTGCCCCGTTGAAAAGACGGGTTTAAGTTCAACTCCAAGAGTTCGACCGGTTCAGAAAAATGTAACTGGGATGGGAGATTCGAACCCCTGCCTTATGCCGCAAGCGGCCGACTCTCTACCGGCGCGGCTACGGCGCCACAGTCTGAGTGGCCGGGCGACCTAGGCTAAAGGCACGAGTCACCGCAGTAGCTTGAGCGGGAGAAGAACCGGTTCCATCACGACACCCTCTCACCTGGCGTTTCAGGACCGGCCTCGTGGCTCTTTGATATCGTTGCTAGGTTTGAACTGTGAGTCGGGGGTTCTAATACTCGACGCGCCGTCAAATGATTCGTTTTTATGTTTGAATTTTTACGCACTGTACGAGAAGCTCGACTAGTCGGCAACCCGCGCTGGGGTTCGAGTCCCACCTGGGATCCGTCCGGAACGCCTTTTTTTTCTCTCTCTTTCTTTCCCACGCCGCGTTATCGTCAGGCTGTGTTCTAGTCAGTGAGCGACGAGTGCGGTCTCTCAGCCGAGTGCGTAAAGGTGCCGGGCGGAGGCCCTCGGGTCATGGGTTCAAGCCCTGCCGTCGGCGCTATTTCTTTTTATTATTATTATTTTTAGTGTGTGTGTGTGTGTCGCCCGTTTCGAATTCTACCAGCAGAAAAACCTTCCATCCAACTCATGGGGGTTCGAGTCCCACCGGTAGCTGGGTCGAGCGATTTCTTCTTCTTTTGCTCACCCCCCCCAAAAAAAAGCGCCGGCGGCAGGGCTTGAACAATAAGTATATGTTGTGTGAACAAAAAAAATCTTCACAATTTTTTTAGCAGTCAGCGACAGCGTAGAATCGATCGTTCCGTGGAGCGTCAGACTGTATCTCGCCTCTACGGCTTAGTCGGTAGCGCGCCCGCTCGGAGCGCGGTAGGTCGGTGGTTCGATTCTCCGACAATCTGAAATATTTCTCAGTCCACCAAATTTCGAATGGACTTCAAACCCGTCATTTCACCTTCGCTTTGAAGCCTGTTCCTCTTTGAAGCACATTCTCCTCAAATTTCAGCATAACGACGAGGTCGGAGAAAAGTAGGTCGGACAAAACCGAGGTCAGACGTCAGACGGCACTTTTGGGGGTTTTGGAAAAATTACCAGGTCGGAGATAAATAGGTCGGACAGTCTAACTGCACCGAAATTTTCAAAACATACTACTTCTTCGGGATATTAAATTTGAAGTGCTGCAATACAGAGTGCAGGTACGTGATTGGCCCCTCACCTCCATGCGCGCGCACTGCTCGGCGCACTGCTCGGCGCGCACCTGCAGCGTGATGCAGGTGTTGCGCAGGGCGGCCGACTCGGCCTCGGCGCGCGCGCGCTCCGCCACGAGCCGCGTGCGCTCCTCCTGCCACGCTCCGCGCTCGGCGCCGCGCTCCGCCGCGAGCGAGCAGTGGCGCTCCGACTCGAGCGCGTGCGACTGCCTGCAAGCAGCCCACTGGGCTGAGCCCAGCCCGTGCAGCACCCTCTCCTCCGCCCTTTCCTAACTGACCGCGCCTCACCGCGCCTTCTGCAGCGCGTCGGCCAGGGCCTGCCGCTCCTCCGAGCTGCGCTGGGCGTTGCTCTCCAGGCGGCGGAGCGCGGTCTGCACCACAACAACAAGGCCGTCAACAACTCGCACCCACTTAGCCGGGGGGTCGCCGGAGCGGATCGGAGAGCTGTGACCTGCAGAGCCATCTTCTGGCCTCGCAGCGAGGCGATCTCCTCCTGGCTCTCCCGCAGCGCGCCCCGCAGCGACACGCACTCGGTGGCCGCCCGCCGCTTCTCCTGCGGGTGGGTCAGAAAGCCACTGTCACGCGACGCATTGCTGAAAGTTTTTTGGGGGCGCGATGCCAGCTCCGTCAAGCCCCACCTCCTCGTCCCGCGGTGCCGGCGGCTCCCACTTGCTGCGCAGCTGCCGCAGCTGCTCTTTGAGCTCGGCCAGCATCCGCTCCTGGACCACCTTCTCCTCCTCGAGCGAGCGCGCCACGCCGCGCCACAGCTCGGCCTGCCCCGTCAGCAGGCGCACCTTGTCCCGGTGGCGCGCTGCCTGCGCCGAGGCCTGCGCCGACGCCTCCCCGGCCTGCGCACGCAGCGACACGGACTGCGCGCGGGCCTCCTGCAGCGCGGCGCCCAGCTCCCCAGCCTCGCGGCGCGCGCGCTCCGCCTCCTCCTGAAGGTTGACGGCCTGCGCGGGAAGGGACAGCCCAGGGTGAACGCCTAGTGGGTATGCAGTCCCGCTCCACACTACGGTGCCACGGGATTGCCCACCTCCCAGGCGTCGTGGTCTGGAGGCGCCTGCCCTTTTACAGGGACCACACCCGGTAGGCGCCTGGTGGATGGGCAGCCCCACGCCACTCCGCGGCTTCACGGGACTGCCCACCTCTCAGGTGTCGTGCTCTGGAGGCACCGAACATGGGCCAACCTCCCCCGGGTGAGCGCCTGCTGGTTAGGCAGCCCCGCCACACGCCGGTGCTCGACGGGACTGTCCACCTCCCAGGCGCCGTGCTCTCGAGGCCGAATGATGCAGCGTTACGACGGAACTGCCTCCCTGCCAGGCGACCCGGGGAGTGCCCCTCACATGACAACTTGCTCTCCCCGCCGTACGCACCTGCACACGCGCCTGCACCAGGTCCGTCTCGGCCTGGCGCGCGCGCCTCAGTGCGGACTGCAGCTCCTCAGCCGTGACAGACGAGGAGCGCAGCGTGCTGTCCAGCGCGGCCATGCAGCGCGACGCGCCGTCCAGGTACTCGAGCGCGCTCATGCCGCCCCCGCTACCCCCGCCGCCGTCGCCGGCCTCCACCGAGGTGAAGAGCCGCTCCGCCAAGCCGTGCGTGGCCTCCCAGAGCGCGCGCGAGCGCTCCAGTACCTGCGGGGCCAAAGACAGGGGAGGGACGTCACGGTACCTCCAGGCGGCCCTCCAGACCGCTCTCCGGGACGTCCTCCAGGATGCGGCCGGGCCCACCTGGCGCTGCTGCTCGCGGCTCTCCTCGCGCTCCTGGTCGTACACCTCGGCCAGGGCCTGGATGCGGGACTCGGCGCTGGCCCGGGCGCTGCTGAGCTCCCGTTGCACCAGGGCTTGGCAGGCTGCCTGCAGCGCGCCACGCGCCCACTCCACCTCACCATCCCCGTCCTGCTCGTCCAGGGCACCGTCCGGAAGTCGCAATGCGCCAGGGTACGTTCGACGTGTTTAGTGTCAGTGCTCCCGCCGAGGAAACAACTCGGGGACTCGGGCTAGGAAACACCGCGGCTCGGAATGTCATCCTGGCGGACGCAGCATCAAACTTACCTGATTTTTCTCAAGCAACAGAATTTTGGCCTCGAGATCCTACAATGCAAACGCAACGAGATTAGGGCTAGACATCGGAATGTGTAGCAGGTTTCTAAACGTGACATTCGTCCGGGGCACGATCTAGCTTGAACTGTCGTTGACCACAACGTTACGCACTGCGATCTCGTGGAGCACCAAGTAGGAGACGCCGCAGTACGTGCAGACGGTGTCGTCTCTGGGGCAGCACCGCAGAGTGCTGGGCAGCGGGGACAGCGGGGGCCGGCCGCACTCGGTGCCGCATTCGGTCGCGTAGTTTGACTCCATGCGCGCCGTCCTTCTTGACTCATGTTACGCTGATGAATTTTGTTGTGTCGGTGACCAGTGTTGCCAATGCTACACATGGGGGCTCTCCCCCGTCGCTGCTATTCCGTAGGACAGTTGGACATCGCCAGAGGTAGATGAGAGGGGGCAGTTTAGAGTTTAGAGGCATGGGGCTTCACGATTTTGTCCTTTATTTCGGTGCTTTCTCTGTTCACGGAAGTTCACTAGTTAAATTTTACCGCCTTCAGCCGTCATTCTTGAATCGAAGCGGCCGTGACAAACGATACTAGCGCTGTAGTGCGTCGTTTTATGCAACTACCCGGCTGCTAGAGCCAGTTCTATGTGCTGTGACACTGTTTTCATCGTATAGATAGTAAACAACATTCTTATTTACGTCAATTATGAGTTAATATTTCATTTGAAAAGGTGAGGAAGTAGTATTTCCTTAAAGTACACTGATGTCTCATAATCTTCCCATCTCTGAGGTCAATAGTTTGTTCTACCGAGAGGCATATAGTTTGTGTTGGGCGTTCCTGTCAATGCCGGAAATAGCTATTTAACGGATAGAAAGTAATTTCTGTGGGATTTAATCGTTCATTCCATACCATCCAATACCCTTTTCCCTTCCTATGTTACACTTAAATCTCTAACCCCAACGTATCGTAGTTTTAAGGGGTTAAAAGATGACATAACCTCTCAATACTGTTATGAAACCTGTCAAATGCTCTCTGTGTGACCCAACTTCTTCGTGTGCTCCGTCTACTGTTAATTTTATTCGTCGTTTTTTTGTTGGGAAAAATACCATGGATGTTGTTTCCATAATTGGCATTCCAGCCATCCATACTTTTTATGTTTTTGGGAGCCTATGTCACAATCTTCAATGTGTTATTACAATTTCATTTTCTCAGATATTAAAGCCGCCGTCATGATGGCGCGACCGATGGTACCGTCTCAGCAGAAGCTGGCAGAGAAGCTGACACTCATCAATGACCGTGGAGTGGGCATGCTTACTCGGATCTACAACATCAAAAAGGTATTGTTATCCGGCTTTAAATTCAGACTTGTAATTATTTTATTGAGCACCGCTCAATGATTTCACAGGTATTCTACAGTGGTAATGTATTTCTTTCCTTTCTTCCAGGCTTGTGGTGATGCCAAATCCAAACCAGCATTTCTGTCTGAAAAGACATTAGAATCTTCAATCAAATTCATTGTCCGAAGATTTCCCAATATTGACACCAAAGGAGTAAGAAATTAGAACTCTATAGACTTCTTGTTTTCTTAATCTATTCATTCTAATTTCACTCACATTGCATTTTGTTATACCATGCAGCTCCAAGCCATCTCACCAATAAGAAGTGAGATCATTAAATCATTGTCACTGTACTACTACACATTTGTTGACTTATTGGATTTCAAAGACAATGTCAGTGAATTGCTCACTACTATGGATGCTTGTCAAGTTCATTTGGACATAGTAAGTTTATATCTTTGTTTTATCTGCTTACGTTTGCTCCTGAATCCAGCTCTTCTGATTAATATTATCTCCTCCTTTTCCAGACTTTAAATTATGAGTTAACAAAAGCATACCTTGATCTTGTCATAACTTACATGACTCTGATGATATTGTTGTCCCGAGTTGAAGACCGGAAGGCAGTGTTAGGACTGTTCAATGCAGCTTATGAAATGGTGCACCAGCAAAGGTAAGTACAAAATATAATCTAAAAAATATTATCATTATGATTAGCTATATTATTTTTATTTGAGATGCATATGGTGGATTTAGTCTCGTGAGGTGAGTTGCCTCATGGTGAGGGTTGTGATTGGCTCAAAACCTCTGAGGCAAGCTGCCTGTGAACGCCTCACCGTGAGGCGACTCGCCTCACGAGACTAAATTCACCTGTAGTTCCTCAAGCTATTCAGTTATGCTAAATAATATTTGATTGTGTTTTCCTTGCTCCCAGTGATTCAAGCTTTCCGAGGTTGGGTCAAATGATAGTTGATTATGATCCTCCATTGAAAAAGTTGTCAGAAGAATTCGTCCCACATGTGAAATTGCTGTATAATGCTCTGATATCATTGTGGCCTGTATACATTGGCCGTAATCTTACTGCTGACAAATGGAGGTAATTTTCAAAAAAAATGATTTTTAAGTCCTTGATGAACTATTTATTTACTGTTCATTTTTAAACATAACACATTTTTCATTGAATAGATCTGATCAAAAACTCAGCTTATTGGGCAACCCCAATCTCCTTCTAAAGCCTGTCCAGACTGATACTATGTCCTGTGAATATCTTCCTCTCGATACTATGGAAAAGTGGATCATATGTGAGTACTGTTTAGAGGTTTTCAATTTAATACGCCCCCTTGTTGTACCTTGTGAGGTCAGCTTAAATTAGGTACCAGCTACTAATGAATTGTATTTTTATTTTTTTCAGTTGGTTTCCTCATTTGCCATGGAGCTCTAGCAACCGAGCAACCGAATAGGCTTTGGTCAAGTGCCCTCGAATCTGGGTGGGTTATTGCTCTCTTCCGAGATGAAGTTCTTCACATACATGGATACATACAAGGTTTCTTTGACGGCATTAAAGGATATGGGAAGCGTGTTAATGAAGTCAAGGATTGTTACACCCAAGCTGTGCAAAAAGCGTAAGTTTAATTTGATACTGTTGACTGTTTTTTTTTCTATAGCCCTGGTCTTGTTCTGAACTCTTATTATATTTTCTTCGTTCTATGTAGCGGCTACCGACATCGGGAACGAAGAAAATTTCTTCGCACATCCTTGAAAGAACTTGGCCTCATTCTTACGGACCAGCCAGGTCTTCTTGGACCAAAGGTTTGGATAGTTAGTCTTATAAAAAAAATCAAACTAATGATGTGCTAAAGGAAATAAATATGATCTTTTGCTTCAATTTTAGGCCCTTGTAGTACTGATGGCTCTTTGTGCTTCACGAGATGAAGTTCATTGGTTGCTAAGACATTCAGATAACCCACCTCAAACAAAGTCAAAAGGGAAATCTGCCGAAGATCTTGTAGATCGCCAGCTCCCAGAACTCCTATTCCATATGGAAGAGTTAAGAGGTACCGTATAAGATTTTGTTGATAGTAGTGAGAAATTTTTTAGTGTACATGCTTTAGATTCAGCTTTAATTTACCTATTCTGTGTTACAGTTCTTGTTCGCAAATACAGTCAAGTCTTGCAGAGATATTATGTCCAGTATTTGTCTGGATTTGATGCTGTAGCCTTAAATCAAATGATGCAGAATCTTGCTGTTTGCCCAGAAGATGAGAGTATAATTTTGTCGTCAATTTGTAATACAATTGCCAGTCTCAGTGTTAAGCAAGGTGAGTTTTGCTCTCTTACTCTTGTGTTATTCAGTTGTAACAATTAAAACACATGCCCGATAATCCATTTCTGCTGTTTCCCCAGTGGAGGACAATGAACTGATGGACTTCAGACCACTTCGTCTTGACTGGCTCCGTCTTCAAGCTTATACTTCTGTTGGCAAAAGTTCTTTGTCTTTGGCTGAGAACCGTGAACTTGCAGCCTTGATTGATACAGTTGTTTTTCATACAAAAATGGTTGATTATTTAGATGAGGTGTTGGTTGAGGCTTCAGATTTATCTATTTTCTGGTAAGACTGTGTTTGACTTCTCAAAATTAAGTTGTGTAACACAATTTGTTTTCATGTGATGATAATTTTTTTATCTTTTTCCATAACAGTTTTTATAGCAAAATGTTTGAAGACCAGTTCCACATGTGTCTGGAGTTCCCAGCTCAAAATCGATACATTGTGGCTTTTCCATTGATTTGTGGCCATTTTCAGAGCTGCACTCATGAATTGTGTCCCGAAGAGGTAAGAGGGTTGCTGCTTCAGCATTCCACTATTCTGATCAAGTTTCCTCTTGCAATATTTTGATTTTTGATTTTTTTTGTATTTGTGAATACAGAGGCATCATATTAGAGAAAGAAGTCTCTCTGTAGTGAATATGTTTTTAGATGAGATGGCAAAAGAGGCAAAAAATATTATCACAACTATATGTGATGAACAATGCACGTTAAGTGACAAGGTAACTAGCTTCCTCTTTTAATTTGCTCCTCTAACATAAGCAAATGCAATTGTGAATCTAATCTAATGAATTTTTCTTTGAAGCTTCTACCAAAGCACTGTGCTGCATTAATATCTCAGCTTGCTCATCGAAAAAAGAAAGAGAAAGGGAAAAAGACTGCTCCAGAAATAACTAAGCCTGGTGCTGAAAGCTACAGGAAAACTCGAGAAGAACTAACAACGTAAGAAAGGCTTTCTAATTATTTACTTCAATCTAATTGATGTTTATGTGATGATAACTTTTTATTTCTGTTTTCAGAATGGACAAGCTTCACATGGCTTTGACAGAACTCTGTTATGCCATAAATTACTGTTCAACTATCACAGTATGGGAGTACACGTTTGCCCCAAGAGAATACCTTCATCAGCATTTGGAAACACGCTTTGCTCGAGCACTTGTTGGGATGGTGATGTTTAATCCCGACACAAGTGAGATAGCTAAACCATCTGAGCTTCTAGCTAGTGTAAGAGCATATATGAATGTTTTGCAGACTGTTGAGAATTATGGTGGGTATGCAAGTCTTGTCTAGTGTTGTTGGGAACTAATTACATTTCTGTGTTTGGTGTTCAGCATGCTAATGTTTTCTCTTTATTTTCAGTACATATTGATATCACAAGAGTCTTCAATAATGCTTTACTTCAGCAAACCCAGCAGTTAGATTCTCATGGAGAAAAGACCATAGCTGCTCTTTACACTCAGTGGTGCGCAAAAAATTAGTTTATTAATATTTTGTGTTGAAATCTGTTGTGCAATTTTATTTTTTTGAATAATACTCTAACTATTACCCTTCATTTCCTACAGGTACTCAGAAGTTTTGTTGCGACGAGTAAGTGCTGGCAACATCTGTTTTTCAATGAACCAAAGAGCTTTTGTTAGCTTAACTGCTGAAGGAGCTATTCCCTTTAATGCTGAAGAATTCTCTGATACGAATGAACTGCGGGCTTTAGCAGAATTGATTGGGCCATATGGTATGCGCCTTCTCAGTGAAACTCTGATGTGGCACATAGCCAGTCAAGTGCAAGAATTAAAGGTAATTTTATTTATATTTTTATGCTATACTTGAAATATACAAATGGTTTAACCATCACAACACCACTATTTTGACAATGTATGAAACTTTTTTCCTTTTACAGAAATTGGTTGCAGCCAACAAAGAAGTTTTGTTATCGTTACGAACTAATTTTGACAAACCAGAAATAATGAAAGAGCAGTTTAAGCGTCTGCAACGTAAGTATCTCATTTTCTATTGAAATTGCTTTGTGATTATCTGTCTGGCTTCGACATACAAAATGAAAGCTGTTCTTGATTTTCTTTTCTCCAGATGTGGATAATGTATTGCAACGTATGACAATTGTAGGAGTTATTTTAAGCTTCCGTCAGTTGGCTCAGGCTGCTCTAGTTGATGTACTAGAGGAGAGAGTGCCATTCTTACTGAGCTCTGTGTTAGACTTCAGGCAACATGCTCCACCAGGTGACACAGGGAACCTAGCTGATCAGCTGGTGAGTACACATTTTTAATGTATGGTCCTGTAATTTTTATTGTTCTAGGAAGGTATTTGTATTTTGACTAAATGTTCTGTCTTCTGGGAATCCAAAATTGTTTATTGATTGAGACCTGTTCCAGGTTGTGAATGAGATGGCATCAGCTGCAGGTTTAATTTGCAAAGTTGATCCAGTCTTGGTGGCTGCACTTCGTAATCATAAGAGTGGTTAGTGTATAACAAATAGAAAATCAATTTTTTTCCCATGACATGTATTTTACAATTTTTCTGTCATTTGTTACAAATTTCTAGATGTTGAGGAGGATGAGCATTTGTTAGCTTGTCTTTTGATGGTGCTTGTTGCTGTATCAATTCCAAAACTCGCACGTAATGAAAATTCATTTTACCGAGCTTCATTGGAGGGGCATGCAAACAACATTCACTGCATGGCAGCAGCTGTTAACAACATATTTGGAGCTCTGTTCAGTATTTGTGGTCAAGGTGATACTGAAGATCGGATGAAGGAATTCCTTGCTGTAAGTTTATGAAATACATTTACTCCTATTTTTTTATCTACAGGGTGGTCCACAGACCCCTTCCTTTATTTTGCTTATACTGTACCGGATACAGGCGTGCGGACGGGTTGCATACTCGCACGGGGCCATGAGGCGCCCATGGTGAGCGACAGTAGGCAAGCCCGCCCGCACACATGCATGCGGTGAAGTATAAGCAAAATAAAGGAAGGGGTCTGTAGACCACCCTGTATACATAATAACCAACTGGTTTCACTCATTTGACTTCATTTTCACCTGTTTTTTTACAGTTGGCATCTTCAAGTCTTCTTCGACTCGGTCAAGAACCAGATAAGGAGGCTGTAAGAAATCGAGAGTCTGTGTACCTTCTGTTGGATCAAGTGAGTATTTTAGATTTCCAAGCTGTGTATTTCAAGAAAGTCCTGTTAGTCAAAGAGTTTCAATGGATATTTTTTTCTGGTTTTTAGATCGTGCAGGAATGCCCATCTCTCACTATGGATCTTTTGGAATCTTGCTTCCCCTATGCTCTGATACGGAATGCTTACCATGCAGTGTATAAGCAAGAACACTCTCAAGCATAGTTGCCAACACCACCAAGGTGTTATCTTTTTTAATGTTTTGTTTTTTGTTTTCTTTTTAAATTAAAGTTAACCCAAACATATTTTATGGAAAAGCTATTTGTTGTAAACCAAATGGTATAAACCTTATTATTATTAATTTTTTTTTTTTTTTGTACTATAGTTGTACAGACATGATGGGTATGAGAGTGTACTGTTTCATGTCTCTACAAGCCGAGCATTGCCATAAATGGGTTTCTATAGTTAGTGAAGGTATTGTAGATAGCTGAAAGTAGTAGAAGAATAAAAATGTGAAGAAAATGAGTCAGTGCAACTTCCAGTGGGAACATTCCTTGTTTAGATCCCTGGAAAGAGGTGACACCATTGTTAATAAATGACCACTGAAGTCACAAAATGAAGGAAGTGGTTATGGTATTTAAAAAAAGAGTTATTATGGACGGTATATTAACAATTGTGTCACTTCATGATAAACCTTCTGTAGTTTGATTTTATGTGATAAGAGTTTTGAAGAAGTTTATTATGTATGTGCATAGTTTTTTGGAGTCCTCATTATTAACACTGTTAAGCTATATGATATGTTTAGCTTTTACCATCATTGTCTATGAATTAACTTGCTGTAAATTGAAAAACAATAATGCCACTCTCACGGGAGGTTTCTTCATTTTAGTAAACAATATGGCTTCATTGTGTTTTCTGCATGAATTGCCTACCATTGTCATTTTTTGTGTATAAATTTGTCGTTATCATTCATTATCCTTTAAAGAAAGCAAGAGTTAAATTGATTTAACACTAAGATGTGAAGGTGTGCTACAGCATTTACTGATTTATATCTATATAAATAATCATTGTAATTTGATTGTGCTAATGAATTTTAGTGCGGTCTCTGCAGTACAAATGTTAGATAAGAATTCTTACCCCCTTTTTAACAACATGACGGTGAAGCCCTAGGTGCTATTTATATTATTTATATTTGCTCCTCTGTATAACAGGTGCTTTTAGATCAACATACGTGCTGAGAGAGGGAGTTCTA
>NW_026267201.1:466339-466639 GCF_000697945.3 Frankliniella occidentalis
AAAAAAACGTTGACAATCGTCACCAACAATTAAACGAACCCTATTGAAGAAGTTTTACGTAAAATTGAAACCTTTAATTTATTTTGTAATGTGTTAAGTAAACCTTAAATGCATATCCAGTACTCTTTAACGTCAACGGAACTTTGTGATGCGTGTCTCTGCTGTTAACTGCAACGAAGTTTGTTACAATAGTTATGATGTCAAAGTAGCAACACACTTCCGGTCCTCGAAGCATATCCACGCGTCCACGCTTCCCCCAGATGCAAGGTGGACTTCCCCTTAGGCGGGCGACATCGGCAC
>NW_026267201.1:467020-469168 GCF_000697945.3 Frankliniella occidentalis
CCACGCCCCGCCACGCCGCGCGCGCGTTTCCCCCCCGGGCGACGGGGCGGGCTGCTCCAGTGCTCTCCAGCGGGGGACCAGGACGCGGCAGAGACACTCCAGCCGGCTCCAGCGCTGCGCCTCGCCGTGCTCCTACTCCTGGAGCCCGCTCCCGCTCGCCCTGCGCAGCGCTGACCAGCGCAACGCGCCCGGTGCGCCTGCAGGCACCCCGCCAAGGCGTTCCAGGCGTTCCAGGCCCTCCAGGCGTTCCCGGCGTTCCAGGCCCTCCAGGTGAGCCCTGTGCGCGCGTGTGAGTGTCGGACACTCGTGTGACACTCCGTGCCCAAGTCAGATCCAACGTGAGGCAGTATGCCGTATGCCGGCGCGCTTTATGGCTTGTCGTGATGGGCGCCCTTTTCGCGCCCTTCTAACCGACTTTTAAAGAAGAGTAATTTTGAGTTGGGTGCTGTTTTCTTTCTGTTTTTCTCTTGCGACATAGCGGCGCGCAAGTTGTAAAGAATCCATTATACCGAGAGGTCAGCGCGCCTTGCGCCACGCGTCGCTCGACAACGGTGTATAGTATCGTACTTTGTTACGTTCCATATTCTGAAACGGGCAACCCTTTCTTAGTAAAGAACTCTAAAATACTTTCACTTTTTGTTCGCGCGCCTGTAGTGTTACCCATGTGTGATCATGTGCGTGTGCGTCATATGCGAGGAGGATCGGATCCACCCGTTTAAACGCCGCCGCTGCTCCCGCGCCCCCTGGCCCTGGCCCCGAGGCAGCAGACAGCTGATTGAGTCTCGAGCCCCGCTAGCCGAGCAGACACCTGCACAGCCGGCTCGGCTCGCCATCTAGTTAGCGGCTTTAGCGCTCGCCTTAGCGCGCCCAGCGGAGGGGCTCATTGGGCCAGCGCGGGCCGATCATGCAGTCGAGCAGCGAGTCGTTGGGGTGTAATGACTGAGAACAGGACCGACTACACGAGCGGGGAGGCGAGGCGGGGTCGCCGCGGAGGCGAGAGGCGTGACCCTTGCACCACAGCAGCCCCGGGCCAGCAGCCTCGAGCGTCAGCAGCAGCTCCTCTGTCCCATCTGCTTTCTGGAGCAGACGCGGCCCGACTTAGCGGCCCGGCGCGGCCCGGCATGTCACACACAGCGATTAGGGCCACAACACGGCGACACGGCAGCGGCAAATTAACACGACACGCAGACACGAGCAAACACAAACATTCACACACACACACAAGGGTATGGTGCTACTCTCACGAGTGTGGCGATGCCTCGGAAAGTAATACGACACGTTACTGTCATGAGATAATAATCGTAGCGGTAGTTAGACCGGAACGGTATGGCAAAGTTACACTGCGGCATCGATCGTAAAGTGCGTCATGAAACGTGTTCGATTCCTGTCGTCTCTTTCCTTCCGGAAACGTGAACTGACTTTCGGGACATTCGTATGAGGTGGCTCATTCGCCCAGTCCACCCCCGCGGGTCCACCACATTCGAAGTGTGCCGCATGCTCGCGTGCGGACGGGTTTGCATATTGCCAATGATTATGGCGCCTTGGTAGGCATTGGTAGGCAACCCGTCCGCCAACACGCACATGGTACAGGCTAAAGGCTAAGGGATCGTCCATAGAGTACGTCCTTTTTTATCAGATTCATTCGCGAATTACAGGAGCTCAGCGCCTACGAGACTTAAGGTAAGGGAGAGCGGGGTACCATGAACATGGGGCACGATGAGCATTTTGAATTGACGCGCCAATGATGTCAGCGTGCGCCACCAACCTGTAAGACGTTGATTGGGGGTGTGCCAGCGGATGTTTTTATCGAGAGCGCGAAGTCGCACGGCGCGTAAGACGAGAAAGGGAGAGGTTCATAAATTTAAAGAGAGCAATTTAGGTAAATCGAGCATAGAATTATTCGGGATATTTTTTTTAGAGCCGAATGCTTAGTCCGACAGTACAAGCGACGTTTTCCCTGCCTTCTGTAACCTTCTTACTATGAAATACGACTGGACGCGATTTTTTAGAACACCTGAGGTTAACTCAGGTCCCTCTAGACCAAAAAGTTGTCTTTTGGGGCACGATGAGCAGTTTTTTTCGGGGTACCATGATCATGCAAATGTCATAACTTTTTATGTTCAAATCGAAATCTGGTTATTAATTTGG
>NW_026267201.1:469218-475353 GCF_000697945.3 Frankliniella occidentalis
AACACTAAGATGTGAAGGTGTGCTACAGCATTTACTGATTTATATCTATATAAATAATCATTGTAATTTGATTGTGCTAATGAATTTTAGTGCGGTCTCTGCAGTACAAATGTTAGATAAGAATTCTTACCCCCTTTTTAACAACATGACGGTGAAGCCCTAGGTGCTATTTATATTATTTATATTTGCTCCTCTGTATAACAGGTGCTTTTAGATCAACATACGTGCTGAGAGAGGGAGTTCTAGCGTTTCACTCTTGCTATATCTCCATTTGTCATATATTCATTCCCCTGTACAAGATTTATATTGTTCATTACCTTATTGTGCATTGCAACATGTTTTATGTGGATTAACCACTCAAATGAGCTCAATTTTGAACCCCTACATTTGAAACATTTCTATTTATTCCATTTGATATAACTGTTGTGATTTTGATACTGTATATTAGGCTTTGAAACCCTTAGTGTACTGCCTGTAGATTTTTTAAAACATGAGAGGTGGTATTTACCAATCACTGTTTTGATAAAAGTTGAAATATATATATAGCCATAATATAAAGTGATTAAGCGTATCTTGTAATTATCCAGTGTTTTACATACAACATACAGTGGTGAATTTTAACAGTCTTTAGATGGTAGTTGCTGGAATTTATTACAAGCTTGACAAACTTCTGCTTCAGAATGTAAGTTGATGGAGTCTGAGCAACTTAAAAAAAATCATCACCCGAAATAGTGAAACAACATAGTGACAGTGAGTACAAGTACATATTAATTAGGTTTTTATAGAACTAAGAACTAACAGTGTTTATTTTGAATCTGACTTTCCAGCATCATCCTTTTGCTGGGCTGAGTCTAACAAGGCCGAAGTAATGCCAGCTTTTTTTAACTCTTCTATGAGGTCTCCACTCTGGTGCATTTGTAGCAAAATGTCACAACCACCCACGAATTCTCCATTAATAAAAACTTGTGGAATAGTAGGCCAATTTGAAAAGTCTTTAATTCCTGAAAGAAAATTAAATGTCATGATGTAACATTGGTACTTAGGGAGAGAAAACAACAATGTTACGAAACTTTGAGGTTAGCGTGACGCTGGTATCAACGCAGTTATACCTTGGCGCAGTTGCTCATCGGAGAGGACGTCGTGGGCATCGTATTCAACGCCATGCATCCTCATGATCTGAACGACGGCATTACTAAAACCACATCGAGGCTCAGCCGGTACACCCTTCATGAACACAACTACTTTGTTGTTTTGCACCATCTTGGTAATGCGGTTATCCTCAGTTCCATAAAAACGCAATTGAGCCAAAGATGGTAAGGATTTGTTAAAGCGCCCAGCCTGCCTCAACATTTGACTAAGCACCGTCACGGACATTTCGAAGCTAATGTATTTACTTTCTCCTAACCTTGCCAAACTGAAACAGCGCTTGGCAGCGCAGACGACGGATGATGATGACCGTGACGTCACAAGACAGCTGAGCGCTAGTGTCGAATGAGTTGCCTACGCTCTCGGGAGTTCGCTGGACCGGAAACGCCCCCATCGCTGTCGGCCCTCCGGATCGCACTGGTAAGTGGAACAAATTTTCTCGTAACTTTTTAACGCAACTAATGGCACTCTGCGCCGTTTCGCTGCTCACGTCTGCGCCATCAATTTGGCACCGTGCCGGGCCGGCGAGAAGTGGCTCCGTGCCGGGCCGGCGAGAAGTGGCTGGTGATCACAGTGTTCGGCCTGGTCGGTCATTCCCCGACCAACGCGCGGCGTAGTAGCCTGGCGCAAAACCCTGTAAATTAGTGCGGGAAAAGTGCAGCGACCAACGGTGGTGGTGGTGGTTGTTTTTAGGGCCTGAGCGACGACGGCCAGGGCGCCCGTACCCTACCCCCTTCTCCCCCGGGCCCCCCTGCTCCGGTGACGACGCGCGGGAGAGTTTAAAATCTGTCGGTGTGGCGTGTTGTTGCTGTGTTCAATGAAGCGTGAGTGGAAAGTGAAGGCTCCCCCATTGTGGCAGAGCGGCGACGCAGGCACAACAGCAGGGCAGGGCAAGGCAGGCCAGGGGGAGGGAACGCCCCGAGTGAGGCAGTGCGGCAGCCCGCGAGCCCTCGCACGAGCCCCGAGGGTGGACCCACCCTGCAGGGTGCGGCAGCTTGTGAAGGCGTTTGCTGCGCGCGTTTTACTTGTCGAACCGCAGTCACCAAAGTTTCACGAACGGTGAGGTGAAAAAGCGCGGATTTCTGATCAATCTCTCCGCCGCACTTTTCGTCCACGACCCCAGCGGGTCGACCTGGCCGCGGGGCTGTGAGCGCTTCAACCTCAGCACAGAAGGGGTCGGCTGCGATTCGAAATGGTCTCGCCCCGCCTCGCCGCCGCAGCCGCTGGCCACCACTGGCCACCACTGGCCACCACTGGCCCACAGAATGGAGCCATTACGGTGAAAATAATTGATGTGGGTGAGTCGAGCCTGTCCGGTCAAGGTGGGGCGCGGCGGGGCGCGGCGGGCGGGGTGCGGTGGCACCTAGGGTCGCTGGGGCACAACCACCCGTATGCGACCGCGACGCCACCAACCCGATCCGAACTTCCCACCCGTTCGAAAAGAACAGTCCGTCTGATTCTCAAGCCGGGCGCTGGGCTGGCTGCAGACACCGCGCTGCTGCTCCTGCTGCTGCTCCTGCTGCTCCTGCTGCTGCTCCTGCTGCTCCTGCTCTTGCTGCTCCTGCTGGTGCTCCTCTTTCTGCTCCTGCTGCTCCTGCTGCTGCTCCTGCTGCTGCTGCTGCTGCTCCTGCTGCTCCTGCTGGTGCTCCTCTTTCTGCTCCTGCTGCTGCTGCTGGCTGATGCTCCTCTTCCTGCTAATCCTGCTGCACCTGCTACTCCTGCTCCTGCTGCTGCTGCTTCTCCTGCTGCTGCTCCTGCTGCTGCTGCACCTGCTGCTGCTGCATGTCACCCTGTCGGCCCGACAGCCGCTAGCGTCGCGACATCGCGGGGCACCGCGGTCCTCCGGTCCGCATGCAGAGCGAGCGGTGCGTGAGTGAGCGAGCGAGGATCCAGAGATAAGCGGGCGAGACGAGTGAGTCTGGGGAGCCTGGCCCGCGCCGCACCGTGTGCGAGCAGGGGGGCGAGGAGAGGGGGGAGGGGGGGCGTCGGAGCGTCGCGACGCCGCATCGGGAGAAAGTGTTGACACCGGCGGGTCATTAGCCCTCCCAGCCGCCGCACCGCAGCCCGGCGTCAGCCCGGCGTCAGCCCGCCCAGCAGGAGCCAAGGGTGGCATGATCGATGTAACCGAGCGGGGCGGGGCGGGGCGGGACGTGGCGCGCTGCGCGCTGAGAGTGGAGAGGTCGCGTCGCCGTCTGCGTGATGTATCGGAACGTATCGGAAGGACCCCCCTCCCCATCCCTCGGAAGGACGCGCGACTACAAATTTAAACGTGAGTTCAAATAATGTATGACCAGTTTGACGGTTAAAAACTTTGGTTAAATCAATGTTTGACCATAGTTTTTTATTATTATTTATGCAACGCCAATTTGATGTCGTTGTTGAAAACTGCAGTTGCAGTGCTGTTCGACTAGGGATCATCCAGAAAGTACGTCGGCGTCATGCGCAGTTATGAACCCCTGAAGTTGATCGTATGCAAGCTCCAGTAGCGCCTGGTAGATAGGCAACACCGTCCCTGCAGTGCATGAGAGTACTGCGGGGTTGCCTACCCCGAATGTCGCAGGCGCCGAGCTCCCGTAATTTGCCGAATGAATCTGAGAAAAACGCGTGCGGACTTTGCGGACGAACCCCTACTTTGCAAGCAGCAACTGCAGTTAGGGCTGCAGATAAAGTAAGTATCCTTCCGCTTGGCCCGGCACGCTCCACCTGCAGCCGCGCCGCGGGGCCTTCCGATGAAATCTTTAGAAGATTATTCTTGCTGATGATGAGAATTCGACATATCTTCTTCTCTCACCGAAACCAGGTAGGGGGGAGGGGAAGGAGGTAATAGCCCCGCGGACTCGCACATTGGCCGTTCGCTGGGCGTAGCATGATGCCCCCCCACACCTTAATTCGCGCCCTCCAGAACTCACTCACAGAGGCGAGGACAGGACACGGTGATTTCCAATCGCGCGTCTGACGTCATGGCTCTTACGCTCGTCAGCGCTCGGGCGGGAGGGCGCGACTGGCGCGGCTGTCTCTCTATGCGCTCATCGCCGCCCGCTGCTCGCTTTTTCACCACTTGGTTCCATCAATTACGGGGGCTCCCCCTGGGGCTTTCTCCCCCTATCTGTTTGGCTGGGCCACGCCACGCCACGCCACGCCACGCCACGCCACGCCTCGCTACGCCATGCAACGCCACGCCATGCCATGCCACGCCACGCCTCGAGCCTTCCGCGCGCAAAGTTGTGACCGGCATCGCAGAGGTTACACGTGAGCCTGATGAGATCAGAGGTCGCACCTCCGGGCCGGGCTCTGGGGGGGCTCCGCGGGACACTTCGGGAGAGGGGGGGGGGGGTGTGACTGGAAGTCTGTGAGCTCTTGTCCGAGAGAAGCTCTTTCTTATCTGGGCCCTGGGCTCTGCTCCGAGAGAGCGAAACACACACGTGACTCGTGACTCCAAGATTGACCCTCCCGCGCTGAAAAGTGGCCCGTGTATGACTTGGCGTGCCGCCCGCGTGTCTCCCGCGCACCGCGACAATGAAGCATCAATAACCCTGCCCCGCTGTTCGGGCGCACGGACGGACGGACGGACGGACGGCAGACTTTCCTGAGCCGGTCGCCGACCCTTCGCTCACAGTGCGATCGGGCGCCTTTTGCATAACAGCAGGCTGCTTTTGTCGAGAGGGGCGTCGTCGTGCGGAGCGTGCAAGGTGGTTTACAATGGCGCGCGTCGGGTCTCGGGTGCGGTCGCGACAAACGCCATCGGCGAGCCTAGGGCTGCTGCTGCTGATGGTCAGAAAGCTCAGGGACAATACGTCTGTGGCAGCGGCCAAGCAGAAGGCTGCTCTCTCATTATGGCTTACTCTTTTTTTGTCCGGGTCCCGTCCCGTGGCATGCTATACTCCTACTGCACCGAGCACGCGGAAGTGCAGTGCGCCAGTATGGGGGCAGCCCCACCGATGGAACGGTTTGTCGGACTGGACGTGACAACACCTTGCATGCTGCTGCTGCTGCTGCTGTTTAGCATGGCCAGAGATAAGCCAGAAAGGCAAGCGGGCCGAGCCGAGGGGCCAGGCGGGCGGGCAGTTGTGCAGTTAGGTCCCTCTGGTCGCTTTTCGCGCCTCAGTAAGCCCCTCGGTGGTCCTCTGTGGCGTAGTCAGCCGGGGCGGCACAGAGCGGCAGGGAAAGACAGAGCTGTGCACCAGGTGCTGGGAGAGGGAAGGGAGCGGCAGAAAGGGTTACAACCCTTTATCGGCGCCCCTTCTCGAACCCGTTCTGTCTGTTTCTTCTCTCTGTCTCTCTCTGTCTCCTCCACCGACTAGGTCGGACCTGGCGCGGGCACGCGCGCCCCGCGACTCCGCTATGGACATGCAAATATCACCCACAGGGCAACGGACAGCGAATTAAATTAGGCGATTGCAGTTCTGGATCATGCCCGGTGTGGCGTGGCGGGGCGAGGAGGGGCGCGGCGGGGCACCAAGTTGCACCGCGAGACACACCGGCCGGACCGCGCTCCTCGCGAATAGTAATTGCACGTCCGGGAGTTAATATTAATGACAAAAGAGCGCAAGGCGCACACAGCGCAGCGCTGGGCGAAGAGAAGGGCGGTCCAGAAACACAAACGGCGGCCCCAGGAACCCTTCACTCCGCCGGGCCGGGCAGGTGGCTGAGGGATCACCCAGAAGGTACGTCCGTCCTTCGCCGTCACGGACCTGTCATGTTCAGCCTCTGCAAGCTCTCATAGCGCCTGATGGGTAGGCAACATCTGGAGTGTGGGGCATGCGTGCACGGCGGGGTAGCCTACCCCGAGTATCGCAGGCGTCGAGCTACCGTGATTTGCCGAATGGATCCGTGAAAAATGGGCGTAATTTCTGGACGATCGGCCGCTGAGAGTGGCTGAAAGTCTTTCTGAAAAGGAGGCGTTGATGATGTGGAAATTGTGTCAGCTTCTCCTCTTTCATGAACCAAGCGAGCACTGTTGACGGCGCTCTTAAGCACTTTCGTTGAAAG
>NW_026267201.1:478298-484574 GCF_000697945.3 Frankliniella occidentalis
AAAGTGACACTAAGTCATTTTTGGCACTTATTGTCACTTTGAACGTCAATAACTCTGGCATTTTGTCTCCGATCGTCTCGGCGTATAAGACATTTTCGTTTTCTTTCGACGAGCTGAATCCAAATCACTTACCAGATTTTGATTGTAACATAATTAGGTTTTGACGTTTGCGGCTGTGAGCTCACACGTTTTCCAGGCGCAGTCTGGAAAAGGGCCGCTTCCCACAGGATTCCCTGGCTATGACATTGTCATAAATCCCTTCGCTGAGTTTCAAAGATTTTTTTTTCGGATTTTTGGGTGTCTTTCTAGGACACAAATATGCATGATCATCGTACCCCACCTACTGATCATGGTACCCCATAGGTGGGGTACCATGAGCATAATGCAGGGTCCCAATATTTTATCCCCAGCTCAGAAATGGTTTGATTGAGAGAAATTGTTTCCTAAGCATGTTGTATCTAAGAGACATAGCTCCCACCTGAGCCCATGGTCCAGCTGCCATCTACCACTATAGGGTAGAGAAGGCCTAAAACAAAAAAAGTGATCATGGTACCCCGCTCTCCCTTAGGCTGCCACACAGTACATGTGTGCACTGAGGGTAATCTGTTGCCTACCCAGGCGCGCCGAGAGCTTGCCATCCACTTGGAAGCAGGCTCGTCACGGCGAATGAGGAACGTACAATATCTGGATGATCCCAGACGATGAATGTCGGCGTGGCGATTCACTGGTAAAACAAGTGTACATCTGGTGCACACGTTAAGCGTGCTTTTCTCTAATTAGCACACTTCATTTCATGGTGTTTAAATATAAAACACAATACATAGTGCACAAAATGTAAACGTTTGGAAAGTACACTCGGTTGCACACTGGTCTTCGTAGCAAAGGAAACCCAAACCGAGAATCAAAAGTTGCACACCCGGTGGTGTGCAGTTGCTTAGACGTTTGCGAAGTGCGGGCAAAGTTTGCACACTTCGTGATGTTGAGTTTAAGTTCAACACCAGGAAGTGTGAAAAATCTGCACATTTGAAAGGCACCAATTGGTGTGCAACTTTCTAAATTGGGTTCACCAGTGTTTAGCGATTGGTATATCCAAAAAAAGTTGTAAACTTACAGAAATACTTGCAGGGGGCACATGCTTCAAATTCTAATAGCAGGTGTTGTTGACGTTGAAACCTTTTTCGAAGTTCTTTTAAAAATTATAAACATTTCCCCCCTCCCGCGCGCATGTAGGCAAGAGAGTGTTCAGTTTTGTTTTAGACATAGTGCAAGTTCTTGGGTGGTCTGATTGACCACTAAAAGTGTAAGCCCGTGCGTCTTCATTCACAGTGGAGAGATTCATGGTCCGACGATGGATTTTAGCTAGCAGCTGTCGGCCACTGTTTTGTACGCTTTTGTACCTGAATTGGCGCGTGCGGGTACTAGTACATTACTCTGCCAACCCAAGAGTCGTTCAATATCACAATTTAAATTGCTGTACCAATGGTACCAATGGTACTGCAGTTTTGTGTGTGATACCATTTGTGCACTGCAGTTATAAGTGTACGACACTGTAGTACAGTTCTTTGCGTGGGACCGCCAGTGTCCGACAGGTTAAAAGTGTATCGCAATGTCCAGCACTAACCAAGTTGGACAAAATTAGCCGATTGCGTTTGTAAATGAACACAAACCTGTCACCTATAACGTGCATATGCTAAACTACTCCTAAAATCGCTAAAAAGTCAAAATGACACGGGTGGATCGCAAAATGCTGACACCATCGTCAAAGGGTAAAATTTTGTCCTTAACACCGTAGCCGGCGAAAGTCGTCGCCGGTCGGCGCACATGGTCCGTATGCCACACGACATCCGATGGCGCCTGCTCCCCCTCGTGCTCCAGGACCCTGCTCGCCTCGCCCCCCGCGCCGCGCCGGCCCGCCGCCTCGGCGTGTCTGACAATGCCGCGCGGCCGCCGCCTCCCTGCAGAGCACCGCGGAGCAGCGGGGAGCAGCTGCTCTGACACGCGCGTGACGCGCCACGCGAGGCTTTCACTGACAAGGCACCAGCCGGGTCGCCATTGTAATCGGGGGGTCTCCGTCAAGACCGCGCGAGGTCAATCAAAGGGTTTGCATGTTTCTAGGCAAACTCTATTGAGTAATTTTTATCTATTCGTTCAAATTCGTAACCAAAAAACAGCAAAATTTACGCAACTTTTCGTTTTCGTCACAAGAAGTGTGTTTGAATTCTTGAAGAACGTTCACTTACGGCTCGTACAGAAAGTACTCCCGTTCTTCACAGATTCATTCGGCAAATTAGGGCAAAGTGTGGGAGCTCAGCGCCTACGAGCTTCAAGGTGGGCCACCCCGCAGTACGCGCACGCACTGCAGGCAACATGTTGCCTACCCACCAGGCGCTACGAGAGCTTGCAGGTTGGGTGGCAGGTTTGTGTAAGGGCGAATGACGGGCGTACTTTCTGGGGATGATCCCTTAACGCAGCCCATTCTTGAACTTGGCACTGTGCAAAGTGCGTGTTTTTGCTCCAAGAATGGACTTTTCTGGGTGAATGTGAACTGACAAAAAGGCGTCCCCGAGAGACTGCAGACTAAAAAGTACAGCAAAATCCTTTTGCGGAAGCTGCTCACTTTCGTTCCTCCGCTAATGCGCGGCAATTACGCTTCGCCTTGTTTGGGGAGGTCAGAAGTCGGCTGCTCGCCCGCGCTTCGCCGCGGCGAAGGCACACGTAACTTGTACAGTCGCGGGAAAGCAGCGCCAGAGACGCGCCGCGGGGGAGGGGAGGGAGTCCCGGGTCCTAGGGAGGTGCCGCTCTCTGCGCCGTTTAATTACGAATGTCGCCCGGGCGGCTGGAAGTTGGTCACCGAGACCGCAGGCGAGGAGCGCGCGGGGCTGGGCGGGGCGGCGCTGGCCTCTGCACTCTGACTATGACGCCGCCGCGGGGGATCCCCGGGACTCGGGCGCCGTCGTCGCCCTCCTCGCGGCCGGCCGCGGACGCCCGAGGAGCAGCGTGTTAAGGTTGTTGTCGCAGTCATCCTGGAGAGAAGCTTTCCTTCCTTGAGGCTGGCTGGCTTGCTTCTGAGTTTCCGTGATCGCCGCGCGCGCCCAACGTCCCTCGGCGATGCTATCCGCACACCACGCCGCGCCGGGCTGAGCCACGGCCAGGCCAGGGGGCGGCCGCCGCCCGCGCCCCGCCCGATAGCCATCGCCTTCAGTTTGTAGTTGCCCCCCTTTGGACTCCCCCTGCTTCTGCTGCCCGCCGGGCCACGAGGCCACTAGGGTGGCGTTGGCGCGGCAGGGCGGGCGACAATGCTACCGGAAGCACCGCGCCAGGCCAGGGCCTCCGACGCCGCCGCCGCCGCCTGGAAGTCCTGGGAAGAGAGCAGGGCTTTCCTTTCCTCGCACACACTACGGCTCCGGCTCAGCTGGCACGGCCTGGCCCTATAGGCTGACCCGGCCGTGTGTCTGGAAGGGCACCGGAGCGGACAAAACGGCGGCGGCGGCGGCGGCGGACACTCCGCCGGGCGCGACCAGACGAGACGTGACGGGGACGGCCCTCCCTGAGGTCCCCCTGCTGGAGATGAAAGTGATGACTCCGTGAGAACACGCCCGCCAGGTGGGCGGGGGCGAAGGGCAGCCCGGCGCTCGCGGGCGTGAGCATGAGGGGAGGGCCCTCATCACCTGCACCATCGCCCGGATGAGACGTGGCGATAGCGCGCCCCGCCGCTAAATGGCAGCGGGCAAGAAGAGAAGAGGGGCCGATGTGCAACAGCATGGCGAGTACTCTGTGTCGTGTAAAATTACTTTACTGAAGCGAGGGCTTCATCCATAATTATATAGCAAAACTACAGGGAGAAGAGCGTGGAGGCGAAGGGAGCGCGTTGCCCTATAGCAGATAGCTCCTTTAGCATGGGGACGGTCTAAAACGTTGTTGAAATGCGTCGACGCAAATTCGTTTTTGCGGGGGAATTTTCGCTCAAGTTTCCCCACCTTAAATGCACTGATGGACGCCGCGTTCAGTGCCCGAAAGGGTGCGGAGCGAGCACAACGCATCGATTTGATACGTATCGTTGGAGGCAAACAATATTATTGTGGGCTGCGGTGGCGCGGGAGCGGCTCGCGGAGCGGCGAGTCGTGCACGTGCCGTGCCGGCCGCGCCGTGCCGGCCGTGCCGGTGCCCTACAGCCCGGGCCGCGGGCCCCGGGCCCTGCCGCCTGCCGCTCGCAATCAGTGAAAGTGACCCTGACAGTGGCCGGCCCGGCTGCAGCGTCCCCCGCGAGCGCGCTGTAGCGTGCAGGAGGGGAGAGGGGGGGGGGCACCCGCACCCACCACGCTCCCGCGAGGCTTGGCCGCTGCAGCGGAAGCGGTAGCGTTCCTCGCGCTCGGCGTTCTGCTATGGCCATTCCGGGAGACAAAATCTGGATCGTACACTATACCCTCGCTGCCGATGGCTTGTGTATGGGGACCCCGCGGAACAAAAGGCGGCCGTAACTCGTTGGTCCGGCTGCTGACTTTCCCGCGCTCACGGCACGTTCTGCTCTCTGCCCCGCAGCATGGCTGGCAGCATGGCTGGCGCGGTGCTCCTGGTGGGCGCGCTGCTCGCCGTCCTGGCGCCGCGCGCGCTCGGCTCCCCGTGGCCCGCCCCAGCGCCGCTGCAGGTGACGTCGTCGAGCGCGGCGGGCACGGCGCTGTACCGCGCGCCCTCGTCGTACCGGGAGCCGGGCCGCCCGGCCAGGAACTCGGTCATCATCACCAGCCAGCCGGTGCGCATCGGCCAGCAGCTGGACCTCGACACCGCGGCCTCCTCCAACGTGGCGGCCGCCCAGGCGCCGCCGGCCCCGCCGCCCCCGCCCGAGGGCGCCGCTGCGCCACCGACCTGGAGGAGGCAGCTGTTCGTCAGGACGACGCTCGGCACCGGTGAGTCCAGACCGTATGCAGATGGCTTGCATGCTGCACTGCACCCTGCGCGCCCCGGCCGGCGCCGGTGCGGCCGGTGACAGAGATCTCTAATGGCGGCGCCAAGTGAAAGTACCTCGTTTCTCTGGCGCCGTTGCCGCTGCTGCCGGCCACCGGGCCGCTCGGGCTAAAGTCTGAGTTCAAGCAGGGATCGCCTTTTTTGTCGCCGCCGCCGTTGTCCTCGGCCGCGACCGCCGCCCCGCCCCGCGCTTCTTTGTCCGCTACCGCGTTCAAGCCCAGCCGCGCTCTTTCTATTCGGATGGGCTGCACGGCGACGCGGCGACGCGGCGACGCGTTTTCTCCGCCGTCGCCTCCCTCAGGGTGGCGTCGTGGCTGCACCGCAAAGGGTGGCAGGTTACCCACGAAGTTCCGACCACATTTTCCGAATAATAATAACAAAAATAATAAGTGTAATAGCATGTATTGTACACCCGCCAGAAAAGCGCCTGACGCACTGTGAGTAGGCAACCCGGCACGCACCACTGGGTAACGGGACTGTGTACACAAGTCATCGGGCGCCTATGCTTGTCGAACGGAGTAGCTAGCCAAGAGTACAAGTGACTTTTTATCTTCAAAAGTTAAATATTTGTTTACATCATATCGAAAATTTTCAACTTATGTTGTTATTTTTTCCTATTATTTTTTTAACTAGAATCCTTTAAAATCCCTGAATTTCTGGTCTTTGCTTGTTCGCCTGCTGTCCTACAGTGCAGCTACGACGGCAGTCGCCGCTCGGTCGCCGCCCAAGCTGGCCAGTCAGCCCGCCTCCCCCGACGCGCGGACGACACGCTCTCAAATCCATTTTCTCACAGTTATAACGGCCGCTGCACCCCCCCCCCCGACCGCCCGTTTAATCACTCGAGTTTTTAGCGGACCGGCTGCCGGACCGAGCGCCTGACCGGTCCACTCGGACCGGGCCCGGCGACCGCCCGCTACTTCACGACCGAACCTCGTGCCGCCGCGTAACAGTTGTAATAGTGCTAATGATAATTTATCCGTAATGATGACGGGGAGCGTCGCGGTGCCTCACCCCCCCCCCCCTCTCCCGGTCGCCTCTCGAAGGTGCCCCCCTGGTTGCCGAGCAGCCCGGCAGCCCAGCCCGCACAGCGTAAGAGAACGCAACATGACCCACTGACTTGCACCTCGCTCTGCCCCGTGCGTCCAAGTCTCCAGACCGAGCGCGAGCGGGGAGACCCGCGCGGCGTCGTGGCGTGGCGTTGTGGATGCTGTCATGCTGTCTGCCGCTCTCTGAGATTGACTGGTGTCTTGTCTGCCGCGGAAATCAATTGCGGTCGCTGGGCAGGCGGGGCGGGGCGTGGCGGGGCGTGGCGGG
>NW_026267201.1:484624-485881 GCF_000697945.3 Frankliniella occidentalis
TCTTCCTGCGACAAACCAAAGACGCAATTTTATAGTCGAAGAAACAGGATGGAAAAGAGGCAGGAAGCACGCAATTTCGACAGAGGAGGTCAAAGGCGACTCTGCTAGACCAATTCCAATCATTTCCAGCGATTTTTATTTTTTTCATTTTTGGCCAAATTTACAAAGGCCCTTCCCATTTTTAGCAAAAAGGGGTGGGGCCGGATTTCGACGGAAAAGTAGTCGAACCGACAGGGGTGAACCAGGGAACCACAAAACTACTTTCGTTTCCGCCAGAAACCAGCCCTGTCCAGACACACTTGAGTTTTAAGAGGAGGTCTTTTAAATCTGGCGAGTAGCGTACGACGAGCTGCCTACCTCGCAGGCGAACCGGTCCAAGAAAAACAGGCGCAACTCACTTGAAATGGACCGGCGGCGCAAAATTTCGACATTTCGACCATTTCCAGCGATTTTCAATTTTTTTCATTTTTGGCAAAATTTACAAAGGCTATAAATCGATGGGTCCGGATTTCGATGGAGAAGTATTCGAGTCGACAGGAGTGAACCAGGCACCACAAAACTACCTTTGTTTCTGTCAGAAACCACCCCTGTCCACAGAAACTTGAGTTTTATAAGAGCTGGTCTCTCTAAGGGCGGGGAGGCTACCTAAGGCGCACTGGCTAAGAACTCTGCTGTAGTGGATCGGCACCATGATATTTAGACAGAGCATGTGAAAAGGGAGTCTGCCCTACCAATCCAAAACCGATACCAGCAATTTTCCAAATTGCCAAGATTTTTACGGACATTTTCAGTGATAACAAATCAGCCTGGATTTTGACACAGGAGGATTGAAATCGACAACAAAGAACCAAGGCACCACAAAAAACATCAAATACCACCCTCTGATGCACACGAAAGGAAGCTCCTCATAGTGTCTGTACAGAGACAAATTGCACCAGCGTTGGCGGTTACTGTCATGTCAACTCACCTATTCTTTTGGGTAAAATGACTCCATATAGACTTCTCTTGGTCATATGTCAAGAACATTTCTGGGACGAGTTCCTGCAATCATATTAAACGGTACTTTTAGCGCTCATCTACTAATAATTACATATAATTTACTCATACAATACAATTATAAATGCCTCTCCCCCCATGCGTATCTAAATGACTATGGTCTTTCAAATAACTAATTATGGCACTGGATTAAACATTAAGTGCGAAGGGGCAGCTGCAAATTATCTGCAACGCACATTGATTGATTGTTTGGGGGATTAC
>NW_026267201.1:485931-487052 GCF_000697945.3 Frankliniella occidentalis
ATGGCATTGCCGTGACCATATAATCTCTTGTAAAATCTGTCTATACTGCCTTAAACCTTTCCATTCATACCACAATAATGGTATTGGACTAAAAAAAGTCCTTGCCGTAATGATATTAGGCACCAGATAGGTCAAAGTGTCTATGTGTGATTTTGTTTTCAAATTATATAATAGAAGGAAGAAAATTGTATCATTTTTACAGCACATTCCTGGGAAAAAAATACTGTGCATAATTTGTGTTTTCTTCTGTCAAAAATAGGTCAATAAATTGAAACGCACCTATACTATTGAAGAGTGGAGCATATTTTTACGCATCTTCCAAAATTATTTATTAACTGCACTATTGTTTCTTTTATTAAAGGGCCATACCTAGCATTCGGCACGCCCCTGTTTGTGGCCAAAACATGTTGCGACAAATCTGGCGGCTAGAGTCAATTTTATCCGATCGGACCATAGACGCTCTCTTTTCGGGCAACTTTTGCCCGTAAGCAGAAGCCGAAAACCTTTTCTGCAGATGCTCGGCCCAAACATCGACTCCCGGCCGGGGGAAGAGCGAGGAGACGGTCGAGCGTGCTAAATCGTGCTCGTTGGCGAAGCTGGGGGAATGGTCGCTTGTTGGAATACCGTCCGCGGCATATTTTTCTCGCTCTGCTGCTATTTGTGTCTTCGAGCGTCAGCGATAGCAGAAACGCGCATGTTTCCGGGATCACGTCCCTGTTTGTAGCTATACATGATTGTAGCTACAGCCGATAGGCAACAAAAATGTGGCCACAAATGGGGCAACATACACTGTCCGACGCCCCCAACCACATGCCCCTTTTGTAGCTAAACAGTTGTAGCTACAGTCGACGTGACCGCATGCAGCTTCATCCGAACTAAAACTGTCGGCCCTGAGATCAACTCCGGGGCAGAGCAAAAGAAAGAAAAAAAAATGTCGCTTCTTGTCTCCCCAACCTCGGAGGGTCAAGCAGGTACGCCCCTGTTTGTAGCTACACGATGACCAATGTCATCGGCCCACCCGGGTACTCCATACGCTTGCCCTTGGCTGAGGGATGAACCACAGGGCCTCTGGGGCTGTCAAAATAAGATACGGTTTGGCCGACCGACCGACCGACCGACCG
>NW_026267201.1:491835-492266 GCF_000697945.3 Frankliniella occidentalis
ATCAGGATAATAAACTATTATGGGCGATTTGCTATTAATAATTAATATATTTGGCGACTTTTAAGAAAAATGCACCAGCCGGTGTGTACACGACGCTTGGAGCCGAATCCTATTTGTCGTGGGAGTGTCATCGGCGTGCTCGCGAAGGTCCCCAATGACGTCCCCGGGGGCCCGGACGACATCGGCACTACCAGATTTGGACTCAGCGTGCGAGAAAAGCCCCCTCCGTGATTGTTCAGCAGGTCGATTACGAGCGACTCTTTTGCCTGTCTCCCTGCCTCCCTGCCTGCCTGTCCGCCCCTCCTTTAAACGCCCCTGCCTCAAGATGGCATCTAAGTGTCTATTGTTCTTGGCCAAGTTGTCTACATACAGGGGTTTTGTAGGTCAAATTGCCTACCTTTAGGCGGCTATCGAGTGGCCCACAGGGGGGG
>NW_026267201.1:492801-493313 GCF_000697945.3 Frankliniella occidentalis
GGCGGGGCGGGGTTGGGTGCAATGGTGCGCGTGCGGCAGACACGCCGCGCCCGAACATGGGCCGGTACCTTGGCAGGTACTTTATTGCGCGAGTAGAGGAGGAGGTCCTTAGACCGCCTTGGCCGGTCCGGTTCGGTCAGTGACCGGCCGCGGCTCCTGCAGGGGACGGGACTAGGACTGCTCGGGTCCGCGCCACGGCATAGTGTCGTGATATGCGAAAGCGAGAGGACAGGATGGCCAAGACGCCCAACAATAACATCTCTTTTATGTTGATGCGTTGGCCGAATCCGTAGTATTTCTTTTTCCCGCTTTTATGATTCAGTCCTCCTGCAGTGCCATTCGTGCCTTGTCTTCATCGCCCTTTCTTCCTCAAACAACGACCGTTCCGATTTCCGCGCTTTTACTCGCGCTAGTCGCGTTACTCACGTATTATCCCGCCGCACAACGCCACGCCGCCTCATGATGCTGGGCAGCACAACACTGGCGAAAGTTTTGTTGTTGTTCTGGGCGGG